>NW_027109080.1:285660-307367 GCF_000696795.3 Halyomorpha halys
CCTACAACCCATGTTGTTCAAAGTTTTCAAATGCTGCTTCAACTCTATTATCAATGGATGTGTTGAAAATGGATCTTCTAAAGATTTGAGGGCAGATTCCGAGTCAGAACAGATGACCGAGCGGGGGCAGTTTAGAGGGATATTACAAACTGCGCGATTGATTCCGAACAGTTCTGCAGTGTACACCGAACAATATGGTAACATATAACTATATATAATATAGTTATATATTGTTATATATAAATATAACAATTAAAAACATTATCTCAAATGTATGAAGTTGAAAAATATGGATGTTGCTATTTTGAATTAACGATTGCCGAATAAAAAATATTAACAATACACAAGGATAACTTTTTAAATGACCTAAACGATGTGCGATAATAAAAAAAAAAATAGAAGCAAATTCTATTTAATTTAAAACAAATAGTTAACTATAACAAAAACAAGGCATGCATTGAGGACGGCAAAAGTTCACATATCTTCTGACATTTACTCACATATCGGCTGAAATCAGTGAACCATCCGCGATGATTGATACTTAGAGGATTCGACACGACTTAAGGTTCCCCCCGCTCAGACGTCATGAAGTTTCGGCACCAATCAAAAAACTTTTTCAATTACTGTTGAACGAGGAAGCTTCAGACCTGATTGGCCTGCTACGTGATCTTTTTAGGTGATGATCGCCAAGTTCTGATTCCTCGATCTTTAGTTGGAGAGCGCAAATAACTAGCTACTGTTATGAGCTTGTAGTCTGTCAAATATCAAAAGTAAAAGTCTTAGTAGTAGAGTAGTTACTCTTGCTAATTATAACACATAGCATACAAATATAATAGTACATTTATAATACGTTCTACTGTAAAATAAACTTCCAGTAAACTGTAAGGGGTTAGTCAAAATTACCCAAAAATAACAAAAATATTACTTGGTGTACAGGCAGTGCAATCAGAACCACTATTATTGAAGGAGTTTTAATTATTAAAAATTAATGTATTTTTCTGAAAGTCTGAAATTTTGAACGTTATAGCCCCAATCACGTTTAATAGAATGTGGTCCTGGAATTCTAACCTGTGACATTTATAAATCTTTTTTATATTGACTAACCAAAAATACATTAAATGTTACATTTATGAAAAGCTTATTAAAATAATTAAAAAAATGTGAAATATTTTAATAATCAAATTCAAAGACTATTATTAACTCTATTATTAAAAAAAACATAAATACCTAATAATAACTTAAATCCTATCGATGCACCAATGAATTCACCGTTAAGCATATTTAGCAACTGATATTGGAAAGTTCTCTCATTCTTATTTTGCTACGTTGGATTCGGGATTTGTTTGGGATCGTTACGGACATGAAATTTTAATTTGGATTTGTAAAATTCTTATAAATTTTTCTTTTTAATTTGAATCAATGAGCATTTTTTACTTCCGTAACTATCTTTACAATTCTATTTCTTTTCTGTTCTATTACTTTGGGGTTTTTATTCTTCCCCACCTTCTAAACTATTCTATAAAAGTATGAATATTTTATATTTATTATAAAATTAATAAATACGCCATTATTGAGATCCAGTTAGATTCTCTTGCGTGATCTTTGTCGTCCTAAACTTCTGAACCTAAAATATGTTCTGGAAAAATATCAAGTATCGAAAATCTGGTAAATAGTGAAAAATGCTATGTTTCTCTTTTCACATTACCAGATTTTTGGATTTAAAAGCATCTTGCAGGATGAATTATTTATTTATGACAACTTATAAGTATAAATGCTTTAGAAAAAATTGGTTAAAATTCAAAAATATATTAAATGGAACCTTAAGATAAAAACAAATTTAGCTACAGCTTGATTATACAATCCAAATTCGATAAAGAAAAATCGTGGTCTTTGGATAAAAACTAACTTATATAGATCTAATTTATCAAACTGAAAATTTCCAAAATGAAAAAAAAAAAAATGCTGACTATGACGAACCGAAATATTTTCAATATGTTATTCGTCACTAGAATAGAATATATTTTATTTGTGAAAGATAAACTCTTATACAAATTTATTACACTATATACAATTCTAAAACTAAACCTAAAACAAAACAAACTGCGTAATACCAAACTATTAACATAATGTTCATTACTCCAATATATTAAATCTAAAATAATGGGAATTATTTCAAATAAACGAAAGTATAATATATGTAAAGATGTTAATTGGCTTTGAAAACTATTTACATGCTACTATTTATATGCCACCTACAAAATCAAACTTATTACATATTGTTACAATATAAATATAGATTCTGTTCAATTTAGCATCACTATCAATGTTCAATATATTTTCAATGTTTTGTAGGTCGCTAGATACTGATAGGGTTAGCTTTAAGATACATTGTCTATTGTCTTTAAAGGTTGGACAATGTAGGAGGATGTGGTACAAACCATCGTTTGACCCGAAAGAGATGGTTTTGCTTAAGTGGTGTAGTTTGTTCGGGTTTCCTACTCTTAGTAATCACTACTCGTAATTTATACTACGATATCCAACGACAGAACAAAATTAAAATAATTCGAGTATCAAAATGGAATAAAGTTTTTAGAATGTTTTTTAAAAATTGTTTTGTTATTAGGTTTGTCTATCAAGCTTCTGAAAATATCAAAATAGTAGGTTTGCACCTGCGCTCTAAACAGTGCAAGGAAAATCCAAAAGCCAAAAAATTCGGGTGGAAACAGATAAAGGGTTAAAAAATAAAAAAAATAATACTTATAAATAAAATAACGCATGTAAATGTTATATAGATGTCAGATTTCTATTTGTCTATTCCAGATTTCCTGACAGAGCCCCAAGCTGTCCAGACATGCCCCAGAGCTATGCGGGCGGGCGTGCCGTGTAGTCGTGCCGGCCAGCGCAAGGCTCTAGGTCAGCAGGGTCCCCCGCAATCTCCGTTAATTATTAATTGCGGAACAATTCAATGTTCCTTTTCCAAACGTGATTTCTTTACTAAACGCCTTTATAAATTGTAATTGCAAAATTTTTTTATGAGGACTGTCCTTCGTTAATTCAGGATAGGAACGTGAGGCAAATCCAGAGAGCTACCAGTGCCTTTGCATTATTTCATTGAATTATTAGCCTATGTAATTACACTATTTGCGAGTGGAAGTCTCTCCAAAGGTTGGCATACTGTCATGTACTACACGATCTGCGGGGAAATTATCGTTTAAGATACAAAGGAATGCCTGCGACTTACATAAGACACACCATAGAAACAACGGAAATTAATTTAACTACAATATTGTAAATTTTACTAATATACTGTATCTTGTTGAAACATAAACTAAGGTATAGTATAATTAATGCAGATTACTTACAATGTATGCAGCTGTCTGCAATTCCTATTTTATATTTAACATTCGTCTAAACCGTATGCTACAAAAAAATCTACAATGGTAAATGATGTATACATGTATTTTTTTAAGCTGAAGAATCAGGAATTATTAATTCACAGAGATGTTAAAACTTTCCAAAATTTTGAACGTGTGCCAAATATTACTATTTTCACAATTAACTATATCTTTGTAACGTATTTTTTAACATTTTCTAAATCCATTTGTCGTAACCCTCTTTTAAATAAGTTTTATATATTTTCTACTTGGTATTTTTACCCTCTTCTAACGTATTCTCACCTTCCAGTAATCTCGTCAATATTGTAACGTACTTTTTAACTCTGAGTCTTACCGCACGCACCGCTAAGCTCACTTAGTTTTCAGATTTCCTACTAGCAGGTGAGCTATTTGTCTTATTCTCATTTTCCTATCATTCATTTACCCTCTTCTCCTTCTCTATTATTTTCTTCATTTTCCTTTTCCCGTTATTAGTTATGTTCACCAAATATTATTATTTTTATGTTTTCTATTCACTTATTTTGTCTAACTTAACTTTATATTTAGTTTTTTATTCTAATATTATGGTTACACATTTCATTAGTTACATATATGTAACTAATTTCTTTCTCCTAATTTTATTTTTATTTATTTATTTAATTTTTTCTATTCATATTTTTAATTTTTAAATTATTAATAAACTAAAATATACATATTCCTTTGCATTATATAACTTTAAATTTTTATTTCCTTAATTATGTTATTTTACTTACTTATTCAATTACTTATATAAACATTTTATTTTATACTTCTTTCATCACTTTATTAATTTCATCCTGTATAATTATTTACTATATGATATTCTGTTTATAATTTATTTTTTTATTTTTTTGTATTCATTGGTTATCTTCTTCTCTGTTCTTAGCCCTGATGAAGGCTAGAAATTCTGGCCGAAACGTTGGCACATTAAATAAGTTCTTTCAACTTATTTGTGTTATATTCTGAACGCACCCCCAAACATCTTCTCCTCATATATTTTTGCTACGTTTAGCCAACAGTTGCATTCCGTACGTTGAAGAAGCAGACATTAGCTTTCTCTTTAAGTGTTTTTAACGTTAAGTTTATTTAGTTTTGTTATATGCATGGATATCCCAGGGGTCAAAGTATACACTTGAATTGGCAGTATACACTTTTAGATGATTATTCGCTTTCCTTCGATAATCCGGTCCCAGAGGTCCGTCGGACTACTACCCATGTAACGTCTTTACCTATTATGTATTAATCCGGGTTTCGCACAACAGTTTTTGAGGAAGATTAAAACCGGATATTTAATTAATTAGGTTTATTTTTACGAAAAAATATTTGAATCCATTTTTTTCTACTTATCCCAAACTTAATGTTTAGTTAAATGCAGTTAATGACAAGTCCAAACTGTTCTAATTAAAGCATCACAAGTAAGAGAACTATGAATGCATACATTAAAATACAAAAATTAAGAGTTATAGTAATGTAATGAGAAGATTTTATTTTTTCAGGTTTACTGTTAATTAATTGTTTTTGCTCATGCCAGTGTTTACTTCATCAAGAAAAAATAAGATGCACCAATGAATTCACCGTTAAGCATATTTTCACTGAATGTATTGCTCATGAATATCACCGATTCTCTTCAGATTTCCAAGAGATGTTGAGGTAAGATCCCGCGCTATCTACAATTTTTTTTTTCACTCGTAATAAAATATTAATATCTATGATCGTATATAGTCTAAATGCAACGTGGTAACACGCCTCTCTACCATCCCGAAGGTTACGAGATCGAGTCCCCGGCCCTACCCGGGATTTTTTCAAGCATATAAATATGCAATACTCAATCACAACCTCCCCTTGGGCATTTGTAAGGCCCGTAAGCCAATGCGTTGCACTCAAAAAAATAGGTGTGGGAGGGACGAACCCACCCTATGAAAACCTCGTCATGAGACGCGTGATATATTTCCGTACATCACGCGAAGCCTTGGACCTCTATGGTCTGTCGCGCCAATAATAATTATAATATTTTTTTTTCATAAACAACGCAAAAAAGTCCATTCACGAAGATAAAAAAAAAATAAACAAATAAAAAATCCACACACTTATATAAATATACATTTTAACTCTATGTTACCCCAGCTATCAACCCTTAAATATCAAATGGGGCCAAAGAATATAAAGTTCGGGTTGATCTGTCAGCAACCTGTTGCGAAACAGGAAAACCTCAACTCTGTTCGGATTCTTTGATGATATAACACTGTACTAAATGTTTTGACTGAATCACTGTTTTAGAATTTTGTAATTTTTATTCCGGATTTGATTGATTTAAGATCAGCACACAAAAAGATTGATTTATATATCAAATATGATTCTATTCTATAAAAATTATTATGAAGTATTGTAATTTATATTGCCTGATTTATATAGTCACGAAATCACATTATAAGGACTATAAATAGTACAACCCACTTCAACATATTCGTAATTCGTATATTAGTTCAACATTTATTTTAACATACTTAGTGTTTTCAGAGTTGTTGTTCGTTTGGGCTTTAGGATGTTAAGTTTATCAACGCCCTTGTTTCATATTATTCCTAAATATTTGTATTTTAAATTAATTTTTTTTTTTAAATTCATTATTTGTATTTTTTTAATGTTATTTTTTTATTCATTTTTTTAAAAATATCAATCCCAAGATTCAGAAATCATTAAATTTGAGATAATTAATTATTTTAATGCAATATTTAAATGTGTTTAGATTTAGATTTAAAATTTTGTTTCTTAGGTTTTTTTTTTTAATTTATACCAATTTTATGATTTTTTTTTGGTCATCATTTAGGTCCACTGATAAACCTCACTCCTAATCTCCTAAGATCCGTGGTATAGAAATGGTATTCCTAAAAGATATGATTGGTTATAAGTGTACTGTTACCATATTGACATTTTGGCGGTGGCAGCTTGTTGAGTTGATATAACTGATATATTCGTATGTCATATTCTCAATCTAGCTATTGCGACCTCCTCTCTGCGATTGGAACGAATTGACATCGTCCAATGTTTAGTTGTTTTTTCATACTTTTAATTTGCTTGGCAGAGTTCCGTTCCTCATGGATTGCCAACTACGTGATATATAATTTTTCAGTGGGAGACGTATTTCTTGGGGTGCCAGAATGACCTGGAAAACCACGTGCTGTTTCCATAATGCGATGATACAAGGACAGGTGAATCTCCTGTTAGCGATTGCTATCTGTGCAATTATCGGGCAAACAATAATAATTGTAATAATAACAGTTGAAATCAATTTTAAAAGACACGTGGATTCTAACGCAGAGCTCCAATACAAACCTCACTGCACTCAATAAGCAAATACAAATCCTCATGTCCACGTTTTCCATCTTTGAAGAACAGTAGGAATTAAAATTATTTAAATTCATAACTATTAACTTCCCAATAATGATGCGTAAATTAAAAAAAATTGCAGTAGCAAACAAAATAACAAGATTTACCTGCTCTTATGAATATTGTTCTTTGTTTAATAGTTTCCACATCCTCGGCCAAGATGATTGATTGATTTTGGATGAGGATGTATCCATATTAACTGAATAGAGGAGACCTTGATAAGAAAAAAATAGTTAAATCGAAGAAACATTGAAAAAATGGCTAAAATTGAAAATTGGTTTGAAATTTATTCATTATTTTTTTCTCACCCTTTTATTAATTTAATTATTTGAAACAGAACCAATAAATGATACAAGAATAGGAATATGTATTCATAATAAACATAAATGTCCTTTCTTTGCCTGAAGGGCATTTTAAGATAGGTTGTGGGATCCGCTGTGTTCAGGGTAGCAATGTGGCGCTTTCTCACCGTCTGCGTTGTCACGAGTGAGAAGTGAAGTTTATCCTTCTTACCCTTAATTATTTTACCTTTAAAATATTTACTTTTAGCGAGTATTGGTCGATGTACGACATGCCACAATCTCTGGAAGGAGACCACAGTACCAAAAATAATAGAAGTGGAAACCTTCACGAGAAACCAGACCCCAAAGACCCAGAATTAGCGCCGGTGTTATCCTACCTTTAAAAATATATAACAGAAAGAGGAAACTTTGATAAAAAGTTAATTAAATCAAGCAGCATTGAATAAGTGGCTAAATTAGAAAACGGCATGAATCAATATTAATGATGAAGGCTTCCAAGGCCACACTCAAAGTTAAACTTTTTTTTACGAATGACTTATTATAGTGCCAAGTTAAACAAAACTAAGAGAAAGGAAATGATAGCTGTGCCACAGAGAAGTGAAGATGCAAAAATGGAGGACATGATTTCCCATATGAAATCATGAGGTGACTTTTATTGTATAAAATAAAATATATAAAATAGAAGATTGGTGTTATATAGTTTTTAATATTGTTATAGGTTTTTATAGTGCATGAATATGGGACAGTGGTCCCGAAACGTTGTACAATGTTAATGAATAAATAAATAATAATTTATTGAAAATGATGGAAGTAATAAACCTCAAAAAATTATTAAAAAAAAAAAAATAAATAAGAGAAAGGAATAAATGGGAAAGGTCCCCCTAGGGTAAACCTGAAATGTGTTTACAGTTTTCTAAAATATTACCATTTCGAAATTTTTAAAGGAGTAAATGGACTTATATTAAATTTTATATAACATGTAGTAACAACCCTTTTATTAAATGATCATCATAATGTTTTTTTCTATTATAGATTTAGATTTTAAGGAAAACATGGGATATTTTAATTTACTTACAACCTATCGAACTTGGTTAATCCCTTTGTAGATAATCCCTGTTCGGTAAACATCCTCCATAATGGAGACACTAAGCAGACAAACAATAGACACCTAGAGGCTTGCCCCCAGTCAAAATGTACCCTCATTGCTCCTAATGAAGGAGGCCATCGCTGGAGTTATGGCTGACATGTGACACTGACTTCTTGGGATCAGCCGTACATCATCCTCCGACCAATTTGTCCCTCCCTCCCCGGGCTGAGGGAAAAAGCAAAGCCTGACTGATGTCGGGTCTTTATCATCTCTCCCGTCACCTGAGCCTAGTCATTATTTGTCCTTATTAGTTCGTCGAGTCATATCCTCGATTTGTCTCATCGTCGGCATCGCTGACCAGATCGATAGTGCAAACTAGACTTTCAATGATTATTGGACACCAGCAAAAAATTAGTCATTACGCTTATAACGCTATTACTATTTACGTTATTGATTTATTGATTGATCTAGTCATTTACGTCGAGATGGTAATGTTAATATCTGTGCCAATCGAATTTGGTATTTAATCCAGGAATTATCTTTAACTGTTACAGAGGTCTAAGGGCTAGTCGATTGCGCTAGCCCATCACACTTTAATACAATATGAAATAAAATACTAGAGTAAATTACCCAAATTCTGAGGTTTTTTATTTGGCCACTCCATCTTAGTGAAAGTGATTAGAAATTATGAAACGGAATGTAATCTAGTCAAATAAGAACCTTTGAAACCATTAAAAAAGTTTTATGAATTGCTCAGTGCAGAATGCTGATTTCATTTTTCAAGTTTATGCCCTTTTATATTTTTGACGATAACTCTTTTAGGTAACTGTTTTAGTGGTCTTCATGATTTAGTCCTCAATTAGGAAGGAAAAATTCTAAATAAAAAAAAATGTATCCCATTTATTCTCCGTTAATGAAAACAACGAGAGAGAGAGAGAGAGAGAGAGAGAGAGAGAGAGAGAGAGAGAGAGAGGATTTTAAAAAAATCCCATTTTCAAAATTTTTCAATATTTAAAAAATCACTTTTTTCCAACACTAAGATTGGAAAGGAAGAAATCTATCGCCCTACTACAAGACGTCACAGCCTTCACGAAGAAATTAACGAAAATGGCCAACACTTCGTCAACTTTGCCGCATCCAAGGGAATGGTTATTGGTTGACACTCTTCCCGCTCATAAGTATACATAAGGGAACCTGGATATCACTTGACAAGAAAACTGCCAATCAAATTGACCACATTCTAGTGGATACCATATGTTGATCCAGTCTACAAAATGTAAGGACGTATCGTGGAGCGAACATAGATTCTATCAACTATCTCAGTGTTGCTCAACTGAGAGCCAAGATAACAGAGCGGTGGACTCTTGGAAAAAGAGGTAAGAGGTTCAACCTGGAGAAACTGAAGGTTCCTGACACCAGGACACGGTATATAGAACAACTAGATGAGGACCTTCGCGCTCAAAGAACTGATAGTGACACTAACCTTAGGTAGAAAGGCAATGAAGAAGAATGCAGAAAAGATTTTAGGGTGGTAGAAAAGAGAAATCCGATCCCGTTGGTTTGACGAGGAATGCGAAGCTACCACGAACTAGAAGAACTAAGCATACAAAGCCATGGTTAATAAAGCGACAAGGAGAAATGTTGATGAATATTGATTGAGGAGACGCGAACAGAAACGTTTGCATCGCAGAAGGAAGAGGAAGTGGGAGCAAGAGGCACTGGAGAAGACAGAAATATTTTTTGGAGATATAAAATTTATATGAAAATAAACCGGAGCCAAAAACCCTCCTCTAATGTCTCTTATATCTCCAACGACCGTGAGAGGAACCTGCTTACCGACAAGCAGAGAGCCACGAGTCCACGCCAGTGGAGGCGTTTCTTGAATGATCTCCTCAATGAGCGACCTTTGGAACTCGTTGAGGAATTAGGGAGAGATGAGGGACACAGGGAGAATGAAACAGATGAACCTTCGAAGAAGAGATCCTGATGCCATCAACCGACTGAGACGTAATAAGGCTCCGGGCTGATAGAAGCTGATGGAATCTCCACAGAACTCTTTCCTTTCTCTGGTGGGTCCTGCCAGAAGACTGGGCTGGGTAGTCAATGTGGAAAAACCAAAATATTTGGTTATGGAAGAGGTGTCTAGGCCTGGATAGGAGGTGACCTTTGGGGAATAACAATTCGAGAAAACTAATATTTTTCTATTTCTTGGCTCATCTTGGTAACCCAAGACAACGCACTTGTACAAGTGATTCCTTGTAGGAATATAGCAGAAAATCGGTGCTGTTTTTCTATGGCAAAGCAGTTTCGGAGTAGAAGCTTTTTCCAGAACATCGAAGCTTTGTCTTTATATGACGATAGTCCACCCAGTTTTGATGTATGTTTGTGAGACTTGGACTACTTCCGGGGCTTGTGAACAGGAACTCCTGGTCTTTGAAATAAGAATCCTCAGACGTATAAATGGAGGTGTTCTTACCAGAGGAGAGTGGGAAAGGAGGAAAAACTAGGAGCTGTACACTGTGTTTAAGGAGTTCGATATAGTTTGAGTAATGATAATTGCAGGACTGAGATGGGCAGGATACCAAGTTAGGATGGGCAGTAAGGATCCACCAAGACAATTACTGATTGAGCCACTCCATGGTACCAGGAGAAGAGGAAGACCAAAGCTGTGATGGGCTGATGGTGTTGCTGCTGATACAACAAATATGCTGATGCTTTGGAATTGTATGGCGGCTGCAAGGGACCGAGACAATTGGCGGAAGCTGCTGGAGGGGGCCAGGATTCAACACCGGATTGTAAAGCCACGCTAGTAGTTATGGTAGTAGTATGTAGTCATATAATTTATTAATTCATATTTTTGTTTTTCTGTTTTAGAGGGATCGGAAAACAAATACATAATGCACATTCTTATTTATAAATACTGGATAACTCATATCAACCCTACTTGTAGTCTCTGAGACTCCAGAGTTAAGTAAAACATGAACCGGTGTTTTAGGAGGGATACAAATATTTGGTGGAAACCCTCGAAAATGGATAATTGAGATCGTAAAATATCATAACTAACAAAATGAAAACATAATTCAGCGAATTTTCTGAAATTCTCTAAAACTTTTCTAGCTATTCTCTAAAAAAGAAGAAATTCTCTATAATTTTAATTATAGATAATGTTTATATCGCCAGTAAATGATTGCCACCATATGTTCTGAGTTTTGGATAAAAATTGGGAGTGGAATACGAGTCGGACGCCCAATGAAGCGAATTTGATATTTGATCTATTTATTCCGAAAAGTTCGGGTGTTAAACCCCTTCCTCACTCCCTTCCAACAAGATTTTAATGAAATGGTAATGCACATTAAAATAAAGTTTTCTTCTCACTTGTTCTTAGTTTAATGGTGTTTACTTTACAAGTGTTGTTTAGCAGAAGTTCTTCATCCAATTTTAGAGAGTATAATTATCAGAAGTTGGCCTGGAAACTCTGGAGCAACATAGCTTATTCATAGGGGATCGGGGAAGACAAAGCCATCCCCAAGGGCGAGCCCCTATTACCGTCAATTAGTAATTAACGGGGGGGGGGAGCGGATGTCTAGACGGGATCCTCTACCAGTTTCCGCGGAAGCATTAATAATGCCGACTATTCCGCTTTTAGGTTTTGCTGTTAGCAGGTTGAGATGCCGAAAGTGAGTACATAGGAGTTTTACTGAATATCGAAAGGATTCCTGTCCAATAAGCTTAGAAGGAATTTGAAGATACAAGATAAAAGTCTCTTAAATACCTTTATATGTGAGTGTTAGTTTTGTAAGCAATGCAATATTCCTTTTCCCTTAGGAACAGTATCGGATTGATGTTTCTATCTCTATTCTCTCAGCCTTTTTAATTCTGTTGATGTGAGATATGTTTTCTCTTATTCGTATTTATATATGTTATCTTCTTCCACTCTAATGTTCCTCGGACATGCCTTAGAGAGATTTAATTTAATATTTGATTATGGTATTACTTACAAACAACAGGTTTCGGAGACTTTCGGATACCTCATCACAGATTGCATTAGAGGCTAGTCAGAATCGGCAGAAACTTCTAACCTCAAGTTGGCGCAGATTTGCCTCAACCTCATTCAGCCATCTCATTCTGGGAGGTTCACGCTCTGACAAGACAATAATTTAAATGTAGGTGTTAAAAAATTTTAAACTATGATTATATCGATATGAAAATTGAAAATATGATAAATATGTGGATTATGAAGGTGCATGAGTATGGGATAATTGTACCGAAATATTGTTCATGAAAAATGTACAATAGGTTATTTTCTATTTGAAGTTTTTCACCCCAACAATTTTTTTTTTTTTTTGTAAATCCTCGCCGTCTTTTCCTTGACTAATAACGTTGACTACGAGCAGCATGCCTGCACATAGGTCAATATCTGACAATGTTTATATCTTACGTCTGAACATTTTTCAACCTCTTACGTAAACGTCAGTCATTGGGGAAAAACAAACTATTCCACTCCCTTTGTTTTATTATGGAGGTTATATTTTACCTCCAAAATAGATTTATAAGTTGCAAATAAGTTTTTCACACCCTTACCCTGTCCGACTTCCTAAGTAAGGGACTTTAAGAACTCGTATTCGATCTACAATTAATTGTTCCAATTTACCAACTGATTTAGTCAGTTATCACATGATGATTCCATTAAAAAATAATACGTCTCATCATTTTTTGTAATCAGAAAAAAAATAGAAACTACAGATCCAAACGATTTTCCTGCACTACCTCACAGAAAATGTTTGCATGTCTAGTTTGGAGGGTAACATAGCTTGATGGCTGGAGTGGGAAGGGATGGTAGACCTTTAGATTTTCCTAAACCGCCAGCTAGACCTTCAGTAGCTTTTTTGGGTTCTGCAAAGGTCTGTGCGGGAAAACATATGTACTTAAAAAAAAATTTAAAAAAAAAAAAAAAAAAAACATGAGAATTTTAAAGTAATTCTTTCGCTAGACTTTTATTTTTTTTATGGGGTGTTTAGATTCCATGCTATTTTTCACGTATTCACATAAATGAATTATAGTAGCTATAAAAACCTTTGAAATTTCACTCCCTTATTTCTCCAAAATGTTCAATAATGAGAGAGTCAATAACTCTATTCTTATATTGATATTAAATCGTTTCAGGTTTTGTAAGATACTTTTTTCTTTAAAAAAATATTTTTATTCAGCTCCCAAAAAGCATGTTTTCACTTTCTAACTCAAAAATATTCACCCTAAACACCTACATTTTAACATTTTTAATTTGTATTTCTTCGTGACTACTACATAAATAGTAGAGGTAATATGCCATTAATCAAGTGAAATCTGTGCATACTCAAATAATGACCCAAAGCATGTTGTTTTTTATATCTCAACTTTTTTTATATATGTCAACAAAAAACTATCAAAATTACATTACATGAAAAAAAAAAATTACAATTTAGAAGTATTTTAAATTATTTACTGAAAATATCTCTTTACAGCTTTTAGAAATAATTATTCCTTCATCTAGAAAAAGTTCAAGAAATTCTTCAAATTATATATTTTTTTATTTATTAATTAGGTTTAAAAAAAATATGATCATTTTTTTTTACTGCTTACAAATACATTCGAAATATATGTATACATTTTAGCTTCTATAGTAAAAAATTATAATGAAATAGTAATTGGTAGCTGACCGCAAGAACGATGCAGAACTTGAACCTTTAAAATACCAGGATCTTTTTGATAAAGAACTATCGATCTAGTTTCGGCAAATGAAAGTAACGTGTCACCGTTAGTGACCTCGATGGAACATTCTCAATGCCATTGTCTTGTCGAATGCTGAGCCATTGACCACGGCTTTATGAGGGATAATAACCAGCTCTAGATCCTACAGGTGAGAGCGGCTGCCAAGCTACAAGAATTAGGCCAGATCTCTTATATTCATTTAAATATTTTTCAAAAGTAATCATTGCAATACCCACAAAAAACAAAAAAAGAAAGTATAGAATTCCACTTTGAAAATCAAATATATATTAATTTCCATGAAGTTAGTTAATAAACTCTTTTTTAGATATCTCAAGGGTTCAGTAATATTGACTTTACACCGCTGAAAGTGCTAAGAATAATTTTGTGGAGTTAGTCGTCCTGACAACTGAAAGGCTTAAATATATATCAAATTAAAACTAATTACATAATCACAATATTAACGTGAAAATATAAATCTAACTGCCAAAACAGAAAAATGAAATGAACACGTTCTTCACAAGTTTAACAATCATACTCATTTTAGAACAGAGCTGTCATGCCTTTCTCATCATTCTGCATTACCTTATACTAATTCATATGTTATAAATAGTTTTTCCAAAATCTTTGGCTTTTCAATGTAAGTCTGTACTACTGTTCTTCCAGGGGTGTACAATGCCATTATAAAGCAGATATACGACTGCGAGATCAGAGCTCTTCCAGGAACCTTTGAAAGCGGAATCGAAAGATTTGAACGGAAACCCCTCCGTACAATTACAGGAGCTGTTTGGTTTCAGAGCCTTAACACATGGAGAACGAACAGTGAACTGTTTGCAGAGACTGGTCAGTCAATATCTCATGACTTGAAGGCAAGGAGGTTAAGATGGGCGGGACACGTAGCTCGAAGCAGTCTATCGGTATGCCTCTGCACAACAATAAATATCACAGTTGCCAAGCGATCACGTGATAGGCAGAAAACATATGGATCTAGGCAAAAAAAAAAAAAAAAAATGAAAAACAAAAGAAAAAACATATGGATAGACAGAAATTGCGGACTTGAAAGCAGAAGCCCATTGTAGGCAGGCGTGGAGAAGGCTGGTTAAGATGGCCAAAGATCTACAAGGTCAGTGTCTAACCGAAAAAAAACTGCTCTTATTTCCAAAAGTGTCTTTTCAATCAAGAAAAAATATTTTTCCTGTTTCTAAAGCTAATTATGAAATTTTTTCATAGGTTATATTTCTTAAAATTTCGTTTCTAGTACATATGTTTGATAGTGAATTATTCCAAAGGAACAAAATCAAAGTTACTTCAAAAAAATATATTTTAAATATTGGTCATTTAAGCCTTGTGAAACTATTTAAATCGGGACCTAATCTGATATTATAAATATTTTTAATCGTCAATCCCTACTACTTCTATATTTTATCCTGTCAACCGTTCACATTCGCACTGATCTCTAGTCTGAAAGGTTTATTTCCTATCTTGTTTATTCTAGATAAACTATTCTAGGCCCCTTTTTCTATGTTATGTGTGTACTGTATTTTATTTGTTGTTATTTCAGTCTTCATTAATTTTCTAAAATCTTTTATTATTCTTATTTATTTTTTTACACTCCACTGTACATGTTTTTAATATTTCATTTACTTTGTTCATTTATGTTTACATCACTTAAGTGTTTGTATTTTTTTTAACCTCTGATGAAGGCCTTCTGTATGGGGCGAAACGTTAGCTCATGCTGAATAGTTTCACAACTATTTGGATTTTTATTTGACCGCAACTGATGTTCGAATATAATAAAATATATATGGTCGCTAAATCGTGTTTATATTCTAGTACATTCTCGTAAAAATTTTTTTTTAATTTATTTGTTGATATTTACAACTGTATAAAAAAATACAACCAGTAAATTTGATCATAATGACATAATGATATGATACAGGATGTAGAGAAACTACCCAGTAGTAGAACTCTAAAAACAGTTTACAATATAAGGTCACGAGGCCATCTTCTTTTCAGGCGCCTCGGAGGATTGCCAGGAATGGAAGAAGAAGCAAGGTTAGAAACGAGTGGGTTTGGGTGGTTAGGGAGTTTATTATGGAAGGAATAATGTCGGGTTCGGGCTAGATCGGTTACATAAGGAACATTTAGGTCTTTATGGATGGTTTTATTAGTAACAAAATAAGGAGCATTGAGGATTTTACGAAGGGTTTTGGATTGTAAAGATTGGATACGAGAGGAATTCGAAGGTTTAGTGGAGACCCAAAGCTCAACTCCGTATGTCCAGATGGGCCTTATTAGTGTCATGTAGATCAGTCTTTTGTAATGAGTTGGAAGTTTAGACCGTTTGTCTAGTAAGTGCTTTAATAGTCGGAATCTGCGTGCAGTTTCCTGTCTTTTCAGTCTTGTGTGAGGATTCCAGGTTAGTCGTTTGTCAAGATGTAGTCCAAGATAACGAATCTGTTCTACAGGGGTAAGAGGAAAGGCTTAAATATAAATGAAATAAAAAAAAAACAAAAACTAATTACATAATCACAATATTGACGTGAAAATATTAACCTAACTGGAAAAACAGAAAAATGCTCTGCTCTTATTTCCCAAAGTATCTTTTCAATCAAGAAAAAATATTTTTCCTACTTCTAAAGCTAATTATGAAATGTTTTCATAGGTTATATTTCTTAAAATTTCGTTTTTAGTAAAAATGTTTGATAGTGAATTATTCCAAAGGAACAAAATCAAAGTTATTTAAAAAATATATTTTAAATATTGTTCATTTAAGCCCTGTGAAACTATTTAAATCGGGATCTAATCTGATATTATATATTTTTAATCATCAATTAATCTTGATTATGAACCTCCAAGAAACGTTGGCTCATGGTGAATAGTTTCACGACTATTTGGGTTTTTATTTGACCGCTTTTGTTTATTGTTCAAATATAATAAAATATATATGGTCGCTAAATCGTGTTTATATTCTAGTACATTCTCATAAATATTAACTTTATATTTTCCTTACATGTCCTGTTTTATTATCCTTACTTCACATCTTCCTTAAAATTCCGTTCAGGGAATAAAAGGATATTATCAATAAAGGATCTATCGTATACATATGTTTTTATGTCAAGTGTATGTATTGTATTTACTCCAGTGACAATAAAATGAGGGGGAGAAGATAAAAATAAAAATAGCTTTTCTTCAAACCCTTCTTTAATGTTTAGTAGGGTTTACAGTATACATAAAACATCTCTTGAACAAACTACGCTCTTCAGTTATGAAATTTTGTTTCATTACCCAATTAACAGTTTAAGTCTATACTTCGGTTAATCATAATGTATTTTTATTCAACCTTGGTTCTTGAATTGCAAGCCTTTCTGAATCAATGTTTACTAATTTCAATATTTTTTAAAAATTTATTTATTGATATTTACAACTGTATAAAAAATACAACAAGTAAATTTGATCATAATGTCATAATGATATGATACAGGATGTAGAGAAACTACCCAGTAGCAGAGCTCTAAAAACAGTTTACAATATAAGGTCCCGAGGCCATCTTCTTTTCAGGCGCCTCGGATGATTGCCAGGAATTGAAGAGGAAGCAAGCTTAGAAACTAGTGGGTTTGAGGGGTTAGGGAGTTTATTATGGAAGGAATAATAGTAATAATAGGTTCGGGCTAGATTGGTTACATAAGGGACATTTAGGTCTTTATGGATGGTTTTATTAGTAACAAAATAAGGAGCATTAATTTCAATATAATAATAAAATACAAAGACTGAGTTCAGACTATAATAAATGAAATATAAGGACTTCTGTTGAGGATTTTCTTCAACTATTGTATGACCATCAAGTCTTAATTTAAATATTCTTAGGTGATGAGAAGGAGCACAGCGTTTTAACGCACGGTGGTAAACTCCTTCATTAACTTTCAAAAATTGAATAATTATTCCCTCCGTAAATCAGTTATACGATCAATAATACAAGAAGAACTACGCAGTTTTTGGAATATAAGGTTAAATTTTTTTTTCTTCATAATCCCTATTTCTGGATTTCATTTAAGGTTTTTAGCATGAATATATATTCTGGTCCTGCACTATTTCCTTCTTCTGTAATGGCTTACATTTTGAGGAGTTTTTGAATTGTATTTTTTGTTGTAGTGGGCGTTCTTCGAATTTTATAATGTGCTGGGGCACACATTAGTTTTGAATTTTAAACTAAACCATGGCTCTAAACCATAGATCTCTGGCACATATATCAAAGGTTAAAATAAGCTCGAGAACGGTGAAATGTTGGAGATATAAGCGGAATATCAGGGAGAATAAGCTCGACGCTACCACCTCAATCTTTATTTATCGTATTTATCTTTATACCCGTTGAAACACACAAGAAGGGAAGACGCCCCGGTTTGGGGTAATAGGGATGGTGAAATAATCCGGGAATATATTTGCCGAAGGCGGAAAAACTTTTACCCGGGCTCCTACGTGAGGAATCTCCGGGAGTTGGGCGAGGGGGCTCGTGTAAAGGCTGCTCCAAAGTTTCTCTCCCTTCGGGGAAACATTTAATTCTATTTTCCGGGGTCGGGCTCACTTTTATGAAAGCTGACGCAGGGCCTCAAAGATTTCCACCGGCTTTTCCCCACATTTAATTCGTAAGCTTAGACTGGAATCACATGGTTGAAGCCTAGGTTTGCTTTGCTTGTTTCACGTCGAAAACAATTTACCAACGCATATGGTAACTATTTATTTGATTATTTTGGAAAGAATTTGAATACTAAAGGTTAAGCCTCTGAAATGGAATTTATTACAAACCATCCTACTTAAGGCACATTCAGAATCAAACCTAAAATATCTAATATTAATATTTAATTAGTTGCAAGAACTACGCGCTACAGCGTTACAACTGTACATTATAATACATTTAGTAAATCTGATCTAAGTTAAATTGGAGTGTTACAGACGTGTAGAGAAACTACACATTGGTAGCACTCTAATGACATTTTACATTAGCTGGTCTCGTGGCCATCTTCTTTTCAGGCGCCTCAGAAGATTGCCAGGAATGGAAGAGGATGCATGATTAGAAACTAAAGGGTTTGAGTGGTTAGAGAGTTTATAATGGAAGGAGTGATATCTGGTTCGGGCTAGATCGGTTACATAGGGAACATTAAGTTCTTTATGTATGATTTTATTTGTGACAAAGTAAGGAGCATTACGGATTTTACGAAGGATGTTGGATTGTAAGGATTGAATACGAGAGGAATTCTAAGGTTTAGTGGAGCTCCAAAGTTCCATATGTCCAGATTTGGATTTAATTAAAGTATAATAATAAATAATAATTAACAAATTTTGTAGAATATTGGCTAAAACATTCCGTAACTAGAATTCAATAATCACGCCCTTGTTTAGATTTACTTCTTAGTATAGCAGGACATAACGCAGTGTTTCATTTATTCGCCATCTAAAAGGAATTTCATAAAATGAAACAAATATAACGAAGAAACATATTGTGATCTAAATAATACTGTTTATTGGAGGAAGTGAGGGAAATGCGTTCTACAAAGAGTCTAAGATATTGAGAACATTCCATGCGAGACTAATAAATCTTAAGAAGGGAGCCAATCGAAAAAAAGGGCCTAAATCATCCTCCCTTAGGCCTCGACCAATAGGAACTCCTGATAAATGGCGCCTTGGACAGAGGCTAGGGGGTAACTTCCTCCTTCTTGCTAAGCAGATAAGGAGGGGGTTTCTCTAGTTATTCCTGGAGAGTAATCGATAGTTAACAATATATATATTTTCATCTTAAGTATTTTTTTCTGAAATTCTATAAGAACATGCAGTAAAAAGCACAAAATATTAATCTCTTTTCGGTTTTTTTTTTCTTAAAGTATGAAAACCACGCATTTAAAAAAAAATCCACCTCTCCTATATTAAGGAAAACTATGTTCCCTACATTTATGTAATCAATATTTATGTTTGTACTGTAGAGAAAGTCATTTTAATTATGTGGTATATAAGCTTCGTCAAACCTTTTTTTTACTATAACTGTCCTTGGAACAAATTATTTCTCATCGCTTTGATATGATAATTTTAAGGACAAAATGGAAAATTTCCGTCTTGGATATTGGCACCTCTATGAGAAGCGAGCTGAATACTACTGGGACTGTATCTTAGTGAAGTTGTAACAAAGGGATTGGGGCCCTTATCAACATCCCTCGCAGGCTAAGTTGGCGGAGGGCAAAGTTCATTTGGATGTTAAGGGCTGGCTGACTATTACCATATGATAAACAGCCGGGGGGGGAGGGGTCTCCTTTGATTGTTATTAAATTTGACTTTGATCAAGATATGGAGTCTGTTCCCGACCCAACTTGGCTCGGCATACAATATCCACGTCTTGGCTGTCTCCCGTAGCACACCGGTGCTGCAAATATTTGCCGGTTTCGACTACTCAAAGAAAATGCATTAGCATTGGAAAGGCATAGTTAGCAATATTAATATTGTCATGAAGCTTTTTTTTATTTTGATAAAAAATCCACCTTTTATATAGTGAAAACTCTCAATAACGGACAGTCAAGTGTCAGACAGATTGTTCTAGATGTTTCCATCCCAGTTAAGTGTCCGTGAGACAAGGTTTACAATTGCTCATTAAAAAAATTACAATGAATTATGTTTTAATATAAGTTATTTTATGAAATTAACTATTTATATACTTTTTATTGAAGAGAATCAATACAATCTGCCACAAATTAAGAGCGAAGAATTAGTGATCAAATATTCATTTACACAATATGTACAAATATAAAAGAACAAAAGGAAAAAAAAAACAGATAAAGGTAGAAAGAGAAAAAAGAAATATAATTGATAACAATAGTACTCACGAAATTAAAAGAAAAAAAATTAAATTAAAAATAATGATAATAAAGAAATGTATAAATAAAAGATAATACACTCAGAAGTTGTATGAATAAAAAATAATTTATATACAAGACAAAGAAAATTAAATTTATGTAACTATAAAATAAATACACATTTGCTTCTATATACAATAGTATTCGTCAGGGTAATTCCGACCTCCTTGTGGAAGGCAAAGCAAAGAGATCGCAGTGCTTCTCTCCCAGACGCGTCATTGGTATTGAGGGCCAATGGAAACTGAATAAGAGCGCCAATGTGAATTTACTAATACCATTATGTATTTTATTAACTAGTTTATTATTTTATGTGTTTGATATTTATTATTTGGAGGTGGTCATATCTCATCCCAAACGATCCTATAGTCACCAGACTGTCCCGTACGGCGCGCCCGATACAAGACCAGGCCAACGCAAAGGGCCTAGAACACTCTAAATTAAAAGGGCCTTTTTGTGAATGTTGATGGTCTCACCAGTGAAAAGTAGACGAATTAAAATATTTTATGCCATAAAATAAAATTGACCTTTATGCTTTGTTGAAGCAGGCGCTGCCGCCGAATCTCTGGAATGCTACGAGTACCCAGACAACCAAATTTACTCACTCCCAAGAGCTAGGGAAATAACATCAGGGATAATTTTTAATTTAGTTAGTGCGAGGTCTTCCTTCGTAGTCAAGTTCCAAATTAATAAGGAAATGGAAGCAAATGATAAATTGGAAGAAGTAGAAATAAATCAATGGTCAATTAAACTCAACGACCAAATATAGTCTAGTTTATATTTATATGGTCTATAATCCTTATTTATATTTGCTGGAAGACTTCTGAACTGAAAATCCATTTTGTATGGAGACTTCAAGGCACGCTTCAGACGTTGGGGCTTT
>NW_027109080.1:310209-370210 GCF_000696795.3 Halyomorpha halys
GAGATCCAACAGGAAGGATGACAGGATTGAGGTTATATCAGTTGGATTGTAGTTGAGATGTGGATGAAGCTGTGACACAGGGGCTGGGTAGTTGTATGAGTCGGAGCAGAGGGTGTTGTGTGAACCCGTCGAATTCAAACTCAGATTGAAAAACTGTGGATGAATTCATTGACAAAATTATCATTAGTTTTATATGAGGAGAAGATGGTTGGGGGGTGCGGTCAAAATATAACAAAAGTTGAAATAACTTATTTAAATAAATTATATAAATAGATTATTTCGGCTATCCTTGCTGTTACCAACACGCACGAAAGTTTATCTAATGCTGTTTTCCAATCCCTTCTCCACGACGTGACAGTTCAAGGCATTAATGTGGTCCTACAATAGGTTCCGAGCCATTGCGGGATTTCAGGAAACGAAGAGGCAGATAAACTGGCCAGGCAGAAGACGAAATTGCCACAACCAATCCATCCAAGATCATATGACTCAATAAAAAGAATAATAAGGGCCATAATTAAAGAGGAAACAAAAACAACACACATGGAAAAGGGTGGAAGGTAAAAGATCTAAGAGTTTAATACAAAACTCAATCCCAGCTGACCTCCCAAGAAAGACCTTCCTTCTGACAACTGGCCACGACTACCTGCAGATTCACCTCCATATGTTAGGCCTGGATGTCTCGGGATCTTACATGTGTAGTGTGCGATGGAGAACACCTTGATACAAGACCTTCTCTGACTGAATTGAGAAAAGAAAAAAATTTCAATGAGCATTTGGAAAAATCTAATTTGTATTGGATAGCAATGCGTCGAATGGTAGAATGACCATCGCCTACGGCATAAGAAAAAATAATCAAATACTAAATATTTTAGAATTAATTTCCAAATTCATATTAAAATATATACAAACCATGAAATAAAAGCATTTGTATAAAAACTAATGTGGCGTTCAATGAGGTGGGAAGAACAAAATATTAACACTTTAGAAAATAATGAATAATTGAAATCAAAAGCGCGTTTTCAATCAACTCTTTAGAAAAAAATCCCTCATCAGATTTTTAATACTGTGTAGCTACATACAACGGAATACCTTTGTGATTACGGTGTTTATATTTTAATTAATTAAACGTCTGTCATATACAGATTTATCTCAGTACTGAGACAACAATCGTATTATTAATTAAAAAAATTCAAGATATTTTTATTTTTAAATGTACCTGAAGTGTAAATTTATTTCTCGATGATAAAAATTTGATTATTCCCATCCACAAGAGTGGTTTTTGTTGCAAATGGTAATAAATTCAATACTTCTATGACAAGACATTTAATCAATAAATTTCTCATAGGAATTTATTAATTCATCAGTTGGTAACAGGTGTAACTTAAGTGTGCTTTTTTCACTGTAAATTTATGGACAAGGCAACTGACTACCCACAATTCACTAATTTAAAGCACTTTAGCTAAACAAATTATCATACAAAATGTGATGCTAGCTTTTTTTTTTTTTTTTTTTACAAAAAAAGTGGTCTTTATAGAATTATGTATTTGTACGTTAAATGATTTTTGAGATATAAAGTTTTCAAAATAAATTAATGAACTTCAGATTTTTCTGTGCATTTTTTTTTTTTTTTTATGAAATGTTGCTTTTTTCGTGTACTATTCAACGTAAATAGCTATATTGCGGATCATATTTTAGCAAATTTACTTTACTTTAAATGGTGTTCTTGTGTTGTGGGTAGTTTTAATAATATAGTGCTCGGAATAAAAAATTATTTTTTATTTTATGTTTTGAAACAGCCTTCATTTATTATTCCCCCTATCTTTACTTGGCAGAATCATCAATTTTGACTAGTAGTTTTCATTAAAGTGACCAAAAATTGGGGTGAGATAACTGCCTTTTTTCTTTCCGGCTCTTGTACTGCTGCGGATACTCCGTTGACATTTTGCATTTTATTGTTTGGTTATATATTTTCGCAAGCAAATACCAAAATAAGCTGACTGTTCGTTAAAAAACGAAAGAGACATTTCACAAGATGGTTACTATTCGATATTTCATTTCCAAGTAAGTCAGCTGGTCTTGTAGGAGTTACTTTGAATGACTACTTTCATTCAGTTTCATTCCTTTCCCTATAAAAACATTATAAATGACTACCAGCAATTGTTCTAATAGTAATGGTATTCCATGAAAAATTAATGGCAAATTGGGGTTGATCCCACCACCTCAGGTTCTTGGTTGTTCATGGAACTGGACTTGCCTGAAATCTATGTTTTTCATGTTCACATAAACCAATAATTTCATCAAGTTGACAAAACACGTAACAAGTACAGACGATAAAATAACCCAAGTGAATCAAGGGCTGCGATAAGGTTGATTAAACGTTCTGGTCTCATCAGAATATCCTTCGTCCCTGTTAACTCCACTGCGATACGGCCATTCCTACCGAAGAACCTTCAGAATGGAGCTCGTTCCGAACCAGGCTCGGATTAAGATGTCGCGAAGGGTCTTATCAGATGGAACTTAATTGGACCCATATGGAACTGCACAGCCTTTGCAATGTGCTTATCTTTGCCCTGGAAGAGTACACAGTTATCTCGAGTGTTTCGGAGGATAATCTCGTCTGGAGGACATTAGCATAATGGGCAGTGCAGTTCGGAACTGCAATTGCACCAGTAATGGCCCAATGTACTCCAACTGTTTGCCTGTGTTAATTAGTTGTCATTAGAGAATATTATTAATTAATGTGAGGAATTAGCAGTGGCATTGCTGGGAATTCGGAATATTTCGGATAACTAAGTGGTCCTTTTACATTTTCTTTTTCTTTTTTTTTTTACTGTTCGAGGCTTAACACCACTGGTAACTTTGGTCCCGAACTTTTTATTTAGCATTACTTAAATTACTTTCTTTAACTTTAACTACTTCTCTTTCTCTTCCTTAATTACTTTCCCGCCACAAAAGTTACCTGAATAAAAGATGAAGGTTATAAATTCTCTATTGCCTTCCTTTCGTTCCCCTTTTTTTATTTAGTTGAGTTAGAATTTTACGCATACAACGAGGATTCCCAAAAAGCGTTTAGAAGTACCTTTTCGTTAGAAAGTCGTTACGCAACGTTACAAGTATTATTAATGATGACAGAATACTTGCATTACATAACATACTGTGAGTTGAAATTAATCCTCGCTCGTTTCAGAACGAATTTTCTAAATTATTTACTGTTAATGCTTTCCCTTATTACTTTTTCAAATGAGCCTTTCAGTTGACCATCTCCAATTTCAACAGGTTTACATCAAGAATTTATCATAATAAGGAGCGCGGTAGCTGCGGGGTAAAGCACTTGACTCTTAACTCCAAGGACTCGAGTTCGAATCCGGCTGGGCAGAAAATTTTTTTCTGTTACACTGTAGCCATGAGTCAACTCTAGTGGGTTCTTGGAGCCCTCCTGTGATCCACCCAACCTCTTAAATAGGGTACCCTTAATTGGGTAAAAAGCTGGCGGTGGAGCATGTTTCTGACCTGACCATATCACCTCCTTGCACAACCGTTAGTAACAGTACTTTTTTACAAAGTACTAAACCCCTGACCCTTCATGGGTTGTAGCTGTACAGATTTTAATATTTTTTTTTTAAACTTATAATACTCCATATAAAAATTACATTTCGCTCTTAGTGAATGGTTAAGAGCAGAGTGTATTTTTTTCAAATGCTAAATTGATATTGAATATACAAAGAGTCATTTTATGGAGTTAGTTGCCCTGGCAATTGAAAGGTTCATTTATCGGTTATGTGAAATTAAAGATTAACAATTTGATAAGTATAGTGACATGAAAACATTTATCAGACAGACGTAACATAGGCCTGCCAATTTAACAGTAAAAGTTATATTATAATACACTTTCTACGACTTTATATATTAAAGTTATTATTATTTTTGTCTTTGCAACGGTATATAATACGTCCATAGTACTACTCTTGTTTCCGGAAATATAGAAAACAATTGTTTGCTCATATCTCTATAACTTAGCTATGAAATCCTTTTATAGTTTATATTTATTAATTTGTGATTACTAATAAAAATTAGTATTCTTTATTTTAAACAATAAAAATTAAAGTTACTTTAGATCATGCCCATCTCAAGATTCGGCATTTAAGTCCTACCAAGATATTCTAATGAGATAAGACCTACCAGATATTATAGATGATCACTCGATTTTACTTTAGTTTACTAAGTTTAATCAAAGTCGTTTGATTTTTTTGTGATAATATCAAAAAAAAAAATGTGTAAAAGCAATTATGTAAACTTGCACTGTATTCCCCTGCCTTAAATATGCAATGTTGACGACGTTTGGTTTTTGAGCTTGACTTTTCACACAAACTCACTCAAGTCATTTTGTATGACAATCCACACACAAATGCCCTCAAAACGTGTATCCCCGTCGAATACTTGAATTCTAATTTTTTCATAATTGCAATACTACACATATCTGAGGTGAAAGTTAAAAACAAAAAAGTAATTGAAATAAATCTTATCTCGTAAACTCAAACTCATCTCGGTGCTTTGTTTTAGCAGTATTTTGAATTTGACGTATTTAAAAAAATTACCGTAAACCAGTGTTATTTACTCTTCTACTGCAGACTGTCCCAAATCTACTAGTGATGCCACAAAGTAAATCTAGTCTACAGGATTATCTAATAGTACAAGAGACTAAGAGGAGAAATAAGTCAGTTATTTCACCCCAATTTTAATGAAAACTATGTATAATTACCAGTCAAAATTGATGAGTTTGCTAAGTATATGCAAGGGAATAAAAAATGGTGGCTGTTTTAAAACCTTAAAAAAACACTAATTTTTCATTATTATCATATGGAGCTCTATATCTTAAAAACTACCAACAACAATAGAAAATCGAAGAGAACATCATTTAAAGTTAAGATAAATACCTTAACTAAAATTTGAGCCCTAACAGAGCTATTTACGTTCAATAGTTACCGAGATATAGCATTTTAAAAAGCAAAATTTCATAAAAAATGCATTGTTAAATCAGTAGTTTGTGAATTTATTTTGAGAAATCTATATCTCATAATTTGCATAATATTACAGCTAGAGTAATATATATAGTAATTTGTGTGATTTTAGACTTGTGTGCCTCGAATGGTTTTTGAGATATAGATTTCTCAATTACCCAAACCCACTCGTTTCTAACCTTGCTTCCTCTTCCATTCCTGGCAATCCTCCGAGGCGCCTGAAAAGAAGATGGCCTCGTGACCTTATATTGTAAACTGTTTTTAGAGTTATACTACTGGGTAGTTTCTCTACATCCTTTATTATATCATTATGTCATTATGATCAAATTTACTGGTTGTATTTTTTTTATACAGTTGTAAATATCAACAAATAAATAAAATAAAAAAAAAAAAAGATTTCTCAATTAAATATCACATGAACTATTAAACGAAAATAGTTCTATAAGGGCTCATATTTTAGCAAATGTATTCTTCTTTCAATGATGTTCTCTTAGGTTTTCTAGCGTTGTTGGCAGTTTTAAAGATATTGAGCTCCGAATTTAATTTTTTTTTAACGTTTCAAAACAGGCACCATTTTTTATTCCTCTGCATATACTTAGCAGACACATCAATTGAAACTAGTAATTATATATGGTTTTCATTAAAGTAATCGAAAGTTGGGGTGAAATAACTGCCTTTTTTTTCTCCCAGGCTCGTGTACTATAAGGCATCAGATACAAAATAAAATATTTTTTAGTTAGATGTGCTATTAATAAAGAAAATCAATATTAGGACAGCATGAAGCCCCTAACGTTATGATTGAATAAGGTTTAACTATATACAAGAAAAAAATAGAAATTAACAATAATTATTGTTGATAACGTGTGCCTACTTCGAATAGATGAAGGTTGATTATATACATACTTTTTCATTTATACGTGTATCGATGTTGATTATAAATACTTGATTTCGTTTATGTTTTTCTTTGTTTCCCTTTAGTTTTTCAAGAAATACCTGCCCCCATTAACCCCTACGGTGTCCTCCCAATTACCCCCAACTACCCAAATACTAGGCTGCCAGCTGAAGCAACTCCCCGGTGGCGTTAAATCGAGAAGACCCTACTATTAGGGAACAGCTGTTGCACCCAATTAGCCCTATGTCTCTATTCCTGGCCAACAAGATCTGTCACAGTTCCCCTTTCTGGTGTGACAGAATGTTGTTCATCATCTGTAGTGGTATAGTCGAGGTGATGTATCGCCTCCAATGCAGCTGTCCATATCCTCCGGTGATCGGGAGGAACAGCTCGAAAAGAGGATCAACGAGTGTATTCATCGGGACCTGTTCGAGCCGTACTTCAGGTACCCTGATTGCATTTTAGAATTGTATATAATTAGTGTGCAACAAAGGGGGTTGAAAATTGTGAGACTTTTATTAATCAACATATATATATTTTTTAAAGGCCATGTAAAATCCTTGAGGGGGCAATCGAGTTAGTAGGTGTTAGTTTAAATATTTATTCGATTTGAAGGGCAAATCATGGGGCCTCATATATTAGGAAATTAGCTTATCCGATGATGTCTTCGCCACCGCAGTGACGTCTTCTAGCCGCTTCCCGGTGGAGTTTCAGCTGGTTCGAAATGGTGAAAACCATGAAATCGCTTCGTCCCGTGTTCACTAAACAGGTTGCTTCTTCAGAGGTTGGCCAGCATGTCCTCGACTCTGACGTGATGGTAGGGGATGGCCAGGTCCTAGCTTGCATGGCTGGGGCGGCATAGCAGTCACGGCGTCTTCGGGGTGTTCCAGTGTCTACAGCAAGGGGGGACATCAGAAAATGAGACCCCTGACCCCGACTTTAATATAATATAAAATAAGAGAATATTTTGAGATATATTTCATATATCTTATGAGAGAAGATTCGGATTATGTAAATCCAAGAACAGAGTTCTTCGCAACTCTCCTAAAATCCAGTTTCTAATCTCAACTCAACCAAAAACATTAAACATAGTTTTTATAATAGGGGAATGGTCCGGGCAGGGTAAAAAAAAAAATCAGATAGTATTTAAACTATTTAATGTGAACCAACTTTGCACTCCACTTCATTAAGATAAGAAAACATGATACAAAAACTACAATAATATAAGTGAGATCATTGTAAAATAATAAAGTCGTTGGCTTACATTAAATAGTTTAATTACTATTTGAGTTTTGTTTTTTATCACACTCGGACAACCTTCCTATATTACACACGGTCAATTTACGATCTTCTAAATAGGTTTGGTGTCCACTGAAACTTTTGGTTTGTATCCTAAATCTCTCGCACCCTTCCAGAAGTGTGGAACTGGAATTAAACTAAAGCTTTAGTATTTATAGGGAATAGCTGACGGATTATTAAAAAACAGTACCATTGTGCCCCACATTTTAATAATAGACCAATTTTCATGAAATTCTTACGATAGAACATTTTTATAAAATGATATGTATGTTTAATTCAGAAGAACTCACAGAACAGACTTCATTATTTCTACTCAGTGGACCTCAAAACTTGTGTTTCTGTCGATTTTGAAATTTTCACTATCGACATACTGCCTCTTACTACATATTCCATAAGTAGGCAAGTGAAAGTAAAACTAAATCGAGCTACAACATAATTCTCGCTTATTACATTTACATATTTCGCTTATTACTTACATCATATTTCTTTAAATTATTTACGGTTTTTCCCTTAAGACTTCAACATTCATCGATTAATACTCGTTATAAATAGATGTTTTTAAATTAAAATTAAAAAGGATGAGAGTAGCGGTTTCACACCTATTCTGGCTTTAACGAGAGTTTCAATATTAATTATTTTCAATTACTACTCTTTTTATTACTATCGTTAAAAGTAAACATTTCCAAGGTAGACTAAATGCAGTTATTTGGACGAGGTAAGGAGGTACGTGACGAAGGGAAGATTCGTTTTAGTAATCTTCAAGAGATGTAACGCAATGGTTGATAATTCAATAATCTTTACGTTCTATATAAAATGTAGCAATATTTATAGAAAATATGATTCAGCCAACCATTTAAAGAGTAAATTTAATACTGCATAGAGGAAAAATATGAATACATCTCTGCATGTCTGCTGAATGCTAACATATGAATGACGCGTTATTGTAATTTAATTTAGAATTCACAATAGGTGGAATAAAGTTAGATATGCCAGAGAGAGATAGGAACGAATTGAGTGAGCTGTCAGCATCACCTCACTTAGCGATTCCTAGAGCTGCATTCACTGAGCTCTTTCGAATTTTTATTCAGCAGCTTTCAACGCAGACAAATTCCAATAATCAATATCTTTATATAATTCATAGTTCAAAGAGGTAATTTTTATCATACGAAGTTTTATATCATTGCATTTTTTAATGATAAGTTGCATGGGCGTAGACAGGATTTCGCCAAGAGGGGAGCAGACCTCAGCCAATTACACGCACACACATCGAGCATAAACTTAATTTTTTTACATCCATACATACAATACACAAAATAAGTAAAAATATATATAAGAGGTGAAGAAGAGGTTTGCTATGAAAGCATCAGCCTTATGTGATTTCTGGAAAAAATATTAAACATCTCTTCTACAATGGTGGCCTTTTTTGATTTACTTTCAGCAAACATTCTGATACAAATAAACTGGCAAACTGTAAGTTATCATAGGAAGAATGGAATCTAAAAATTGATTCTTTTTTATTCGTTTCCCCAACTATTTTTAGAGATAAGCATATGACGAATAATTGTGCTCATTGAATATTACTTTTTTATGGATGACTTGACATTTATCCATCTTTTCCATTCAAAGGATGTTGTTGTGATCCGTAAAGATGTCAACTCAACCATATTACCTTCCTAATTATAGCATGTTTCCAGAAATAATATATATCAAATAATTTCATATAATAAATATATTGAATAAGTTCACTTTTTTTTTTGGGCCCCGAAAATCTATGGGGGAGCCGCGTTGATAATTGAACATGGATTATATTTATGAGATGATCGGGAGTGCGGTCAGTAAAGAACAAAAATGAGTAAAAACTAATTTATTAGTGCCAACAATATATAGTTTCTGTCTATAAGAATATTAAAACTATATATACTAATAAACAGCGAAACTAGTAATATTATATTAATATAATCAATAAGTAATATTATGTATTATATGTATATTACTATTTTCCCTGTTTATTATTATTTACAGTTTCAATATCCTTATTATATTACACCATGCATTTTCTTCAATACTATTTGTACATTTTCCTTAATGGTTATCATCCTATATTTTTTTATGTTTTTATATAATTCCTCTTTTTCATTATGGTTGTTATCTTGATTTTTGTTCTTAGCCCTGATGAAGACCAGAAATTCTGGCCGAAACGTTGATACTAATAAGTAAGTTTTTACTTATTTTTGTTTTTCACTGACCACACCCACCATCTTTTTCTTATACATAATGTTTTTTTTATTCGCAACTCTGTTTCCTTCGTTTGTTTACAGTATATATGTACTGGTTCTAATAAATTGGTCCTTTTAGTCAACCCGCTAACGATTACCAAGATTTGGCTAGCAAGCAACCTCTAGAAAAAAAAACGTTTTACTGACAGGTAAGAATTAAACTTACATCTCTCCGACCTAGACATACTTGTTTTCCGTAGAAAACTATTTTTTTTTAATAAGAGGAGTATTTGGAGTGAAGTAATGATTACTTACTGAATTGGACAATATTCAAGAAATATTCAGATGATGGAGGTAAAAATATTTGGTATATCAGTGGTTATTCAAGGAGAGATTTCTTTGAGTCGTTTAGAAATATTGAAGCTAATTTAATTTTTGTTTAACATTTTTCCCTTACTTACTTATACTCGCTCCATAACTGCGACCCTCACATCATAAAATTTTTAAATTTTCAGCATTATTGAAACAGAGTAGAACAAAATCGTTACACAATAAAAAATAAAATAAAATATTGTCGACCACAGCCTATTTAACTACATAGAAAAATGAAAACTTTGGTCAGTCATCGGTATTAATTTTTAAGAAAAAATAATTTATTAAATACAATTTAAGCTTAGTAACTATCTTAAATTTATAGATTTCAGAATCTTGGGGTTGAAAAAAAATAAATAAAAAATATGAAATTTCAAATGGATAAATCGGAATATCAAGGAAAATAAAATATGAAACATGAGCGTTGATGACTATTGGGCTTTACGCCCTACAAACATCCTTTGTCCCTCTCTAAGCTTTCAAGTATTCACGAAGGGCAAATTATTTAAAATACGAACGAACTTTGACCTTTGATAGATTTTTAAAAAAAAATTGGCATATGTAGACTGATTGTTAGAAAGCAATAACAAGCTAGAAACTCACCAATTTGAACTATAGAAAAAACCCATGTACTTTTTAGACCTATAGAAATATCCGTTATGTCTGTGGTTAAGGAGATTAAACCTTACTTAAAAAAAAAGTGCAATACTTCAAATTAAATCATGATGGAGGCATTATCAAAACCATAATACTGTTGACTAGAAATGGATTCATTCCCCTAGTGCAACAGGAAAGCGTTTCTCATTTGGTACGTAATGGTAAAGGGAGTATTACAAAAGGTTCATTATAACTGACAAATACTTCACAAAACTATACACTAAATAAAGTTATGGAAAACAATCACAAAAAGGAAAAAAACCCAGATGGCTTTATGTTCCAGAAATGAAGAAGTAATTCTTTTTTTTTTAATTCAAATTTTTATTTATTGATAAATATTACAATCTGCCACTACGTTGTTGGGCAATAGGTAATAGTGATGACTGATCACATTCATACTAAAATAAAATAACATAAGAATACAAATAAATAAATAAATGAAAAACAAGTGCATAATAATAAATAAAATATCTCTCTAAATAAATGCAAACAGAAGGATAAAGGAAATAAACATAATCAAATTAGGTATATGAAAAAATAAATAAATAAAATAATCACCATTGGCATTTAAACTCGTAAATACAATATCGACTTGAGAATCCCTGAGTTCACTCTATCCCCCACGTATGAGAGGTATAGCAGAGCTCTTTGAGATCCCAGCGCATCTTTCTAACCGCGTCACTGGTAAGGAGACTCAGCAAGTGCGTTAAAGCCACAAACACTCAACTTGAGTAGAGCATCTGACTTCTGCCAGAACTCCAATTGTCCATTTTTATTTTACAATAAGTCTCATGGCACTGCTGTTTCAACCTTCGAGGTGGATTGTAGGGATGGGTAGAAGTGGATTAAGATTGAACCAAAGGATTAGAATGATTAAAAAGATTTATATTGAATTTTTAAAATTTGGTTAGCATAATACCTCATAAGGTTAAGGACAAAAGGATATGAAGGTGTTCGGTAGGAAACATGATAGGGTGCATTGACTATAGTTATAAGGACTTTAGATTGTAAAGGTTGGATACATCATCTTCGATGGTTTAGCTGTTCCCCAAAGTTCAAGTCCGTAGGTGCAGATAGGTGTGAGTTTGTTTTCTATTAAGAGATAAGAGGTCCTACTGAGCAGTCGGTATAGTTTTCTGAATCGTCTGTTGAGTTCTTGTTTTTTAAGTCTAGTATGTTGGTTCCAGGTGAGTCCTTTGTCTAAAATGAATGCAAGATATCGCACTGTGTTATTGTTTTTTTTTTTTTTTTTTTTTCCAATTTTTACAACTTCATTGGAAGCTTGAGGCTTCACCCTGTGAATACTGCCGGGCAATCAAAATTACAAACATATCCTGGAGAAAAGTACGAACTCATTTTTAATCCGTGGATTTATATTGTCTTCCCACCTAAAAGTGATAAAAAATATTAATTAAATAAAATGTTTTTAAAGCAAATAATTTTAATAACTAAAGAAAGAACTGCTATAATTATACATAATTGTATTTAAATTTTTGTTTTATTCTTCTTTTCCGTGCTGAAATATCACAACCTAAAGGACTATAGCTTGCTTCCCTAGTTTTGATCTTTGGTATGCGTATAGAAGAAAACTTAGTATTAAAAACGAACATGACTCAATGCAATTTTGATAATGAGGCTTAAGAGATGATGGTATAAGTAAATAAATTAATTTACTATCTTTTATCCTTTGATAATCAAACCAAACCCATTCACAGAATATCTCTTTACAAATCACCTTGTATTTGATTTATAGCGTGAACTAATATTAGAAATCTTCGAACGCTTTTGCTATGGCCATGGCATAAAATAAAAGAAATAGAACCAAGTATTTCTTGCACAATGAATACATGAGAGTGCTCTTACCGGAATATAATTGAAATTTATGTGTTCCAATTAACCCAGATCCTCGGCAATAATAACTAAGGGCTGTTAATCAACCTTTCCGCAGGTTGCACAATAAACTCAGGCTCTTAGAGTACCTACTCAACCTGTTTGTTCTCGAGTCCAGTGTAAACGTGACCTGTTCTCTGTCCAATCTCATCGGGTCCTTTCCACAGTGATGTGAAGTTAAGAATCAGCAACCCAACATAATTAGTGTTGATATGGATTTGAAACCTCATCAGAAGAGTGATATTTTTTATTAATGATCAATGAGCTAAATAAAAATATTGATTTTATCTCAGTACTCATAGCATTCATCTAATCAAGAAAACCGTTAACATCGTTATTATTTCTGACAGGTTTAAGCCACTAAGCAAGAAAATTGTACTAGTTTCATGGTTCATATTTTGTAAATATAAATATTTAATAATAACAATTAATAATGAAAAAATAGATGGAACCAAAAGAGGGTAACCTTCTAATTTACATAGATTCATTACACATATCACACGACACAATTACAATTATAAATATTATAATTACAATAATATTCATAGAAATAATTATGAAATAATAGAATTATTAGATTTATTTTTTATTAATATACTTGTTTGAGAGTGGTTTATAGTTTCTTCAAAACAATTTTGATCCTTTTTCTCAACTTTCTTCTTTTTAAACTTCCAACGTTTCGACCACTTAGGTCATTTTCAAGGATTCCTTATTTTGTTTTCATTTTTTCCTTTAAAATTCTTTACATGCCGGCTAATTGCCTTTGTTCCATAAATTCTTCTATAAAATTCCTTCCCAAATTTAAAACTTTTACTAACCACTTTTCTTACTACTATGTATAGTAAGAAACTAACCACTTTTTAAAAGTTGTAAATTCGGGAAGGAATTTCATAGAAGAATTTATGGGACAAAGGCAATTAGCCGGGATTTAAAGAATTTTAAAGGAAAAAATGAAAACAAAATAAGGAATCCTTGAAAATGACCTAAGTGGTGGTGGTTTATTTGTAATAAAGTAAGGAGCATTGAGGATTATACGAAGTATTTTGGATTGTAAGGATTGGATACGAGAGGAATTCGAAGGTTTAGTGGAGCCCCAAAGCTCATCTCCGTATGTCCAGATTGGCCTTATTACAGTCATCAATGAATTGGAAGCTTAGACCGCTTGTCTAGTAAGTGCTGTAATAGTCAAAATCGACGTGCAGTTTCCTGTCTTTTCAGTCTTGTGTGAGGATTCCAGGTTAATCGTTTGTCCAGATGTAGTTCAAGGTAGCGGATCTGTTCGACATGGATAAGAGCAACATTATTAAAGGATACTCTAAGTCAGTCGTTAAACCTACCGACTGCCCTATAGTATTTATTAAATTTACTTCTTTTTATTAATAGTGTTTTTAGCATTTGCAGGTTTATATTTAAATTCTCTTAACATTTATCACATGTAAAACCTTTTTTATTACCATTCATATAGTCCATATGCCTTATAAGCAGTAATGCATATATATGTCCAATAAACGGTACTTATTTAGGGAAACCATCTATGAAAAATAATAATATTAAGATACATATATATGTGTGAAATGAAATATTAATATAAAAATAATAATGAAATGTAACTTTTTAATATTTAGGTAGATAAAAGCTACTTTCTATCCTACTTTCAATCTTTTGGGAATAATAAGATAATTCTGCACTTCATTTCCAGAAAACAAAAATCCAGATAGACTATGGTTCGATTCATACAGAATAGGAGAAATTTGATATTTTTAGAGCAAATCACGTTTTTTTTTTCAGACTAAAAATCAAACACACAATTATTGAAGGTTATAAATTGTGAATTGGACTTCGTAATCGTAAATAAGTTAAACTTTTCTTTAAGGAACATGGGTTGGTCTAACTAAATCTATCGTAAGATGCCTTACGAGTGGCGCAAAACCAAAATGTTACAAACACACTTGAGTTACGATTTTTTTCCTCAGCACATATTACCAAGATAGGCAAACGATACGTAACAATAGAATAAATAAAATTTTGTTTTATTTGTTTTAATGAAGTTGCGTTTTTTGTAGAATATGAAACTACATGTAAAAAAAAATGCAAGTTGGGAGATTTTAAGTTGCAGAATCATAAATATGACAAAATTTTCTTTTAGAAGAAATAAACTTTGTCTTCGATTAAAACATTTGAAGAAGTTCGATCTATGATTTAATGAAATAAAAAACATTTTATTATTTATTTTTTTATCAAAAGATAAACAGGCCGAATTCAACTTCACAAAAAAAAGTTTTTGTTCTAGTTTATTATAATGAAATTTAGAATTATTCAATTTTACAATTTTTTTATTATTTACTGTTTAATTACATTCTTTTTAATTACCGCACAATATCATTTTTCTGTTGAAAATTGAATATTTTTTATTTGTTCATATGATTGATATTTAATATGATATATATAAAATATATAAGTATTACCCATTTAAAGTTACTAATCTTTTGATTAATGATTAAATTTGATGGCATCATTGTGAGAAAATAAGATTATATGATTTATGATGCTGATCACGTTTAATGTTTAATTCTATCAATTTGAATTTCAATTAATCATAAAATATTTACACGTATTTTAATCAAATTGTATCTATTATTCTTTCATAAATTAATTGGACACCTCAGAGAAATATCTTGGCACACAAATTACCCTCCTCTATTTAATGGCAATTACATCTTGACCTCCAGTAGTGTGCATGAGGCACACTCTGTGCCAGGGGAGAGGTTGGAGCGTTGATTGTGGGGTGGGACAAAAATCATCCCCCCACATTTACATATATATAGGATTCAACCGAGCGCTTTAATAAACGACAAAACGTCTGAGGTTCGAGTCCGTCACGTTTAAGGCATCCGTTCCTGTTTGCTCTGGAGTCGCTTTGTGAGCTTCTAATGATTTCGCTTTCTTATCTTATGAATATTCTGATTGAAATTCATTGATTTTCAAGGGGGAGGAGGGTACAATATGAGGTTGGGTGTTTGTTTGATACATAAACGAAAATTTTCTGGCATGTTTAAAAATTTTAAATTAAATAAAATTTAACTTTAAAAATAAACAATAAATAAACAATAATAGCAAAATAATTAGATAATTAAAACCAAGGAATCCAAAGTTAAAATGAAATAGATCTAATCTTATATATAATATAAATTTTAAAAACGGTTGTAAATTTGTATATCTCCAAGGACCTGAGTTCGAATCCGTCTGGGCTGGAGGCTGTTGTTTCTGGACCACCCCTATGGTCCACTCAGCCTCATAAATGGGTACCCTTAATTGGGTAAAAGTCTGGCGTTCGAGCGTGATTCTGACTAAAACACCTCCTTCCATAACCGTTGGTATAGTAACAGTACTTCCTTACAAAGTACTGAACCCTAAACCCTTAATGGGTTGTAGTGGTACAAATTTTAATTTTAAATTTAGATTTGTAAAATTTATATGTTTGTAAAATTTATTACAAATTTATACAAATATAATTTGCACATTTTGTACATTGTACAAATTTATACAAATGTAATTTGCACATTTTGTACATTGTACAAATTTATACAAATATAATTTGCACATTTTGTACATTGTACAAATTTATATAAATATAATTTGCACATTTTGTATACTGTATAAATTTATACAAATATAATTTGCACATTTTGTACATTATACAAATTTATACAAATATAATTTATACAAATTTTAATTTTTAATTTGAATTAAATAAATTTGTAAATTTTTTGTATATGTATATAAATAATAATGTTATCAATCTACTACTGTCTTTGTCCATAGTTATTAATCAACTAGTTTATATTTCATTTTTACCGTACCCCCAACCATCTTCTCGTTAGTTTATATTTTCATTCCATTATTATGTATATTTCCAAATTTTTTAGTCTATTATTTTTTTTCTCTCTGAATGATGGTTGTTGTATTTTTATTTTATAGCCCTGATGAACACCTGAAAGTTAGGTCGAAACGTCGGCACAAATAAATAATACGTTTGTTTATTTGTGTTTTTTTTTTGCTATTTAATTTAGTTTAATGCTTATTTTTAATTTAAGGGTGTCACTTACCAAAGTTCTTTCATACAAAATACATTAAGATTTGGATTTATTGAAGATTTATGAGATATATTTATCTATTTATAGTACATGAGCATCATTAGATACATGGTGATAAGCAACCTAACTGTTACTTCATTATAATATTTTTATTATGTGAATGAGCAGTGTTATTATTTTAAAGTAATAGTTGGTCATTTTTTTTTCTCGACAGCTAAATATTAAAAATAGTTCAGAAAAAAAAATTATAGATTATAATTTAATACTTTTCTTAATTAAAAATTCTTCTATTTAATAAGAGGAGGCAGCTGCGCGACCTCAAGGGTTCTAGAACTATGAGTAAGGTCTGTATTATATTTAGGTTAGGGCTAGACCAAAGGGTCTACAATATCAATAAGAGTTTATATTAGATTTTGATATACATTTAGTGGTTTATATTAGTCGTGCAATGAAGGCACGTGCCGCAATATTAGTTCTTAGTAGCCTCTGCAATAAATCTCAAAGGATTTTAATCATCTACAGTCAACTATGTAGCCATAAAATGTTGATAAAACAGTAATTTTAAAGCACAATATGATACAAAATAGTACAATGATACAAATATATCAGTAGCAAAAGTAATATCTGGTAACAAGTGTGGCTGATTATTTATGTTTCTATATTTTTAAGGGATGATTATGTCATTACCTTATAATTTATTACTATTATTATTATTCTATAATTGGTTGCTTTTTTTGTATGTTTGTATTTGTTATTTTTTTTAGTTGAAATATATTTGTATTACCACATTAAGTTTAATCAATAGACTAAAATGATTGTCATTTGAAACTTAGTACTGGAAATAAAAAAAATAATTATTTTATATTATAATTAACATGGAAATACATCTCTGGTGGTTATAAAATTCATACCAATTAATTAATGAATAGTTTAAATTAACAAATGAGGTCCTTTTTTAGAATTTCGTCTTTTAGCAGTGGATTATAGCGAAAAAGTTAATTAGTACTATAAGTATTAACTCATTTAATTATTAAATTAAATAATTCGTTAATTTAATTAATTATTTATCAAATTAGTCAGAATTTAAGAACCTCCGGAAACGTGTTTTCAGGTTAAGTTTAATATGAAATAATTAAAAATTTTGATACTTGTTAAAAATTAAATCCTGTATCTTCATAATACCATGAAATAGTATGACCGTAAATCACCTACTGTAATTTCATATGGATTTCATAGCACACTAGAAAAAATATAGGAGCCAAAGTTTGGTAAAGTATGGAATTATGAATTTTTTTTGTTTAATGCCCATTAATCCTAGAACATTGATTCTAGCGAAAAAGTTATAATAAAATTATATCAAAGAACATTGTTCGTTGTACATCAAAGTGGTGCTTCGATTGAGTAGCATAACTTAATAATGTAGTCAAGCAGTATAGTTTTAAACCATCTACTTTGCATAAGTACTTTATAACACACTAGATAAGCCATTGACGCCCAAGAAACAACATGACATCCATGTGAAAAAGAAACTTCTGCGTAGAATTATCACTATAATTTTTACTGTAATTTTGCAGATAAGTGCTGTCCGAAGCTCAGGTTAAGCAATCTGATATCTGCGGGTGGCGCTAGTTCGAATCTGGCCTGAGGCGTTGAATTTTTCATTAAGTGGTCCCTTTTGGTCCCTCAAAATGAAAAAAAATTATCCCCTACTATGGTTAGGCAGTATAGGACTTCAATGGGAGTCTCGAGCCGAAAAAAAAAAAAAAAATTGCAGATAGACAAAATTCAAGGACTGTATACTTCTCCAAGAACATTCGAAATTCTGGTTCGGGAGATAATCAAATTATATAAAAAGTTAAAATGAAAAAAACAAGACAACATACATTAACCAATGTCTGTATTGTACATTGTCGTAAAGTGTTTTGTGTGAGTGGGCACCACAGGTTAATAGTTATTTATTTATTGATGTTGTTTAATCACCAGAATATGGGATTAACCAAAATATCCAGTGATTGATATATATGAAGACTGATTCTGGATTTCTACTGAGTGGACTGTATTTAATAGATTTAAAAATAAATTAATCATAGTTAAATAAGGATATAAGCAGCTATCATTGAAATGTATTATGGTGCAAAAGGTTATATGAGGTTCGCCAGAAGGTTGCACAATGTGGTTTAGTATTTAATTTTAATTATGGATTGCAATGATGTTACATGGAATAATGAATGGTATTAAAGGTTACTTGGTTGTTGATTTCATTTTTATAGAACTTGAAGACTGACTCTTCTCTCTTCCTCTCATTCTGCCTCCGTTCCTTCGCCTGAGTGGGGTGTAGATTAATCACTTGAGTTTGTTGCTTATGAGCAAAAATGATGTGGCTCTGTGTTCACTTTTCTAGTTGCAGAGGCCAATATAGCCAATACTGCTTCATATAGCTGCCACCATTTGGTAGTACCTTGAATTCTTCTTAAAAATATTTGTGGGGGTCTTCCTTAATCTAACCACCTGAATCAAGTTGGGATAATTTATAACGAAACTAATATCAGGTAAAGGCAAACAGGACATGGTTTTATAGAATGTATCGAGATTGGAGCCCTGTTGATATATAAGTAAGGGATACTTACCTGCAAGGACAGAATGTGTTATCATAATATGAAAATTTTAACATTATAACTCTGAGCTGTGAATATAATTTAGAATATTTAGTGTGATAACCGCCTTGAAATTATTTATTAGCATCTTAACACTAAAAGCTAAGAAAGAGGGGACTCTAAGGAAAAATGAGAAAATATGTTTTTAACCTGTATTATTCGATCTAGCCCGAAGCCAATATTATTCCTTCCATAATAAACTCCCTAACCACCCAAACCCACTAGTTTCTAACCTTGCTTCCTCTTCCATTCCTAACAATCCTCCGAGGCGCCTGAAAAGAAGATGGTCTCGTGACCTTATATTGTAAACTGTTTTTAGAGTTCTACTACTGGGTAGTTTCTCTACATCCTGTATCATTATGTCATTATGATCAAATTTACTTGTTGTATTTTTTATACAGTTGTAAAAAAAAAAACCTGTATTATTATTATTAAATGGGTGACAGACCATGGAGGCCTAAGTCCTCGCGCGATGTATTTCCTAATACATCGCCCGTTTCTTGACTTTTTTTTTGTTTTTCGTAGGGTGGATTCGTCACTCCCACGCCTATTTTTTGTGAGTGTCACCCATTAGGCCTCACAAATGCCTGAGGGGAGGTTGTAAGTGAATTTTGCATTAGTTTATGCTTGAAAAAAAGCCCGGGTGGGACCGGGATTCGATCTGAAAACCTGTGGGTTGGTAGACTGGCGCGCTACCACGCCCATGTTTTTAAGCTATACATAGGAAAAATGGATATAAAAAAAAAAAGATTAATTTTGGAAGTAAATGCACACCACAAGTGCATGTAATCGTGAAAATTCAAAGAGAAAATAACTAAACGAATAAAAAATATAAAATATAAATATATTTAAAAATATATATATATATATAATATATATTCAGTTGCTAGCCTACCTTCTACGCCACAACCCCTGATGAAGACCTGAATCTCAGTTCGAAACGTCGCCATAAAATAAATAAATATGGTTTTGTTTATTTATGTTGTTCTTTGCTGACCGCACCCCCCGACAAACTTCTCCAATAATAAAAGTTTAACTTCTTAGAAACCTGTATATGTATATACTATGTACATAAACTATGTAAAAAAAAAAAAAAATGAATCAAAAAACAAGAAATTACAAGCACATCCTAAGTGCATTTGATAAAGAGGAAATGACAAAATATATGTAATAAATAATTAATGCGAATAGTGAAGCATTGAGAAAAATGTATTTAAAGCTCGGTGATATTTAAGCTAGTATCAAATGTTCTATAGAGGTTGCCTATAAATTGTTGAGTTCCTTATGATACCTGCTTATTCACAATTGGCACAAGACTAGTGCTCTTCTCCTATATTTCACAGCCGATTACTAGACATTAGTAAGCGATACATTGGCAGAGACAATCCCACACCCTTCACCGCAGGCCTTGACACCAGCCTATGTAAATGCATTCACACTCACCCTTCCAAGTGTCGTCTAATTTATCTAGCACTGCATCAGGTCTATAGCCATGAATCTGAAGCCGGGTCGTGGACTCTTACTGTCTCAGCCGATATATAGAAATGTGCAGAGAGCGTGTGGTGTTTTCAGAAATGCAAGCTCCCACACGAAGCTATGGTGCTGCGGTTGCGAAAGCTTGTGGAATATATGTCTTCTACTTACCGTTCATTAGCGGCCTGAGGTTGTCGCAAGTCCTGGTAAAAGGGTCGGTGTGCGAGGTTGTTTTCATAGTTGGAGCATGCAAATATCAAGCATATAAGGTTCTGTGTGTTTTCACGCATACTACATTAAAATTCATACACGACAACAGATTAATAAAAGTCCTTTGTTGGAGAACATTCTAAAATTTTATGGTTTATTCATTACATTATGAAGTAATACTGGATTATTATTATTATGGAAAGCTTTCCGAGTATCTCAGACAGCAAACAATCCATTCCGACCTTGAGGACTAAAATTCAAAAAATTACATTAAAGCAGACCTCATATAGTTCATTCCACTTAAACATCATAAAAAACTTGAACAGACTAAGTCATTAGAAATAGAACATTACATCTGTTTGCTATTGATGCATCTCTTTGCTATTATATACGAAGCTATTCCAAACTTGCATATAAAAACAGCTATATTTATTTTATATAATTTTTTTTTTAAATTCCCATTAAAAAAAATAACAGGGAATAATCCTATCGTAAAAAATAAGTTTAAATATGACTGAAAAGAAATTTTAATGTTGCTGATATGGATGAATGAATGGTAAACGGCTGATTGGGTGTTGACAAAAAACATAAGTGGGAATATTGTGTCAGGCCTGCCCTTGGTAATTTGGGTTATGTTTGGGCTTTGTAGTGTTATCAGTATGGGACTTTAAGCTTCATTGGGCCTTCTTATTATTATATATAAAAAAATACCAGTGACATGGTGAGAGGGATGCACTGGGATCTCAAAAAGCCATGCTTTACCCATCACACATGGGAGATAAAGTGGGTTCGGGAATCTTCAGGCCGATAGTATAAATATTAGTTTGCAAATGCGACTAATGATTGTTTTTATTTTATTTATTTATTTGTATTAAAATTAAAATTATTATAATAATAATTATTCTTTAATCCTTTTGTTTATATATATGTAGAGAGAGAATTTATTAATTTTTATGTTATTTTTTTTCTCATTTATTTTTATTCTTTTATTATTTTATTTTATGTACTTTTTAATTTTATTTTCTTGACATTTTAATCCGGAGTTGAATATTTATGTAGGATATCATATCAGGACCAATAACTATTAAATTTTCCTTCGAAGTTGTGGGCAAGAAGAGATTCAAACCTCAGTTTGTATGTCTTGAATTATTCAGCAAGATCCCATAAATGATTTGAAACGATTTGAGCTAAAAAAATATTTATTCAAATGTGTTTAGTTAGTACTCTCGTACATAATAATTGTTTTGACCTAACGGCTTAACCAATTCGTTTAATAATTTTGATAGTTCAAATAACTCAGTGATATTTCAAGAACATTTTGAAACTGCGTCCGAAATAGGAAGATATATTATTTTTTAATTATGATTTAATACTGTCTTTTTTTTCTTACCTCTCGATTTTCATAATCCGAATTTATTACAGAGATGGTCAGATGTTAATTGCGAGAGTTCTCGCAGTGGTAAACCAGTTATAATTATAATAATAATAATAGTGATAAACAATTAGTCCATTATAAAAAAATTAATCAAAATACATTTTAAGTTTTCAATATGAATTTAAAAAAAATTTGTAACTGATTTTTGGAAATCATCTAATTTATTTAATCCAATTTTCAATTTAATTTATTGTAACAAACATCTAAAACCAACGATAAATAGAAACTTTGACGAGAGAAATCTTGATAAAAGCAGTTTTAAATTGTTTTGGTATAGGGAGAATGAAAATATTTCCAGAGTGGGTTAGAGGAAACAGCGGTGCCTGATTGCTTCAGTCGAATAACCCGGGCAGAATTAATTTTTGTCCCACGAGCGAAGCGTATTTAAACTTGTTGACCAAGTGAAAAGAAGGGAGTGGAAATTGAACAATGGAAAACCCAACACGTCTGTGTGTGATTTTAATTCAAATAAGTGCTGTCGTTTTCAGGACTTGCTGACACCATTGTCCTCCTAGCGATGTTCATTTGTTTTATAATGGTCACTGATGAAATTGAATTTGATATTGATCCATAAGAAATAATTTCAATTATGATGCTAAAGGTGCTCCGACGTTGAATTTTAGATATGTTAATATTTTTCGTAAGTAAGAAATTTTTTTCATTTTATTTATTGATAAATATTACAATCTGCCACAATCTTGGGCAATAAGTAATAGTTGTGAATGATCACATGTATATAAATAGAAAAATAAATAATAAGAACATAATCATAAATAATAAAATAAGCACTAATCACATTTACACTATTATGTACAATATTTACACTTTTCACCTAAGGATCTCTGAGTCCACTCTATTCTCCACTCAAGAGGAGTAGAGTAGGGCTCTTCCGGGTCCCAGTTCAGTAGTAATAGTACAAGAGCCAGGAAGAAAAAAAGGCAGTTATCTCACCCCAATTTTTGATTACTTCAATAAAACTATGTATAATTACTAGTCAAAATTGATGAGTCTGCCAAGTTTAGGTAGGGAGATTAAAAATAGCGACTGTTTTCAAAACCTCAAAAAAACATTGATTTTGCATTCGGAGCTCTATATCTTAAAAACTACCAACAACACTAGAAAATCTAAGAGAACATTATTTAGAGAAGAGTAATTTTCCAGAAATATTAGCCCTAAAAGGGCTATTTACGTCCAATAGTTCTCGAGATATAGCTTTTTAAAAAGCAATATTTCTTATAAATCTAAAGAAAGATTAGTAGTTAGTTAATTTATTTTGAGAAATCTATATCTCTGGAACTATGTGACGTACAGATGTCTATTAGCACTCAAATTAAAGCTAGTTTAATGGGCTATAAAAACGTGTATGATCTTTATCTTCGTAGGAATAGTAGTTTTCATGATATTTGCTTAAATAAATTGATTTATAGTTGTGCAGACAATAAATTTGATTTATGAAAAATTTTATTTCGGAAACCATTAGACGTACTGATGTCTGTCAGCGCTCAAATTAAAGCTAGTTAAATTTACTACAAAATCGTTAATTATGTTTATCTTTGTAGGACTAGTAATTTTTATGGTATTTGACAAAATAAACTCTCAAAATGTTAATTTCTAGTTGTTCGTATAAAATGTTGGTTTTTGGAAAATATATCTCTAGATCCATAGGACGCACATATGTCTGCCCACACTCAAACTCAAAATAAAGGAAATTTAACTTACTACAAAGTAGTTTAAGACACTAATCTTCGTAGGGGTAGTAGTTTTTATGATATTCATTTATGAATATAAATTTGACAAATGAAAATTTTTCCAAACAACTATAAATCAATTTATTTTAGCAAATTTCATGTAAACTATTAAGTAAATAGTAAACAGTAAACTATTCATGTAAATAAAGATAAAGATCATAAACTACATTATAGCTCATTAAACTAGCTTTTAATTTGAGTGTTAATAGACATCTGTACGTCAAATGGTTTTTGAGAAATGAATTTTTCAAAATAAATTCACTAACTACTGATCTTTAAGTACGTCCCATACAACATTTTTATGAAATGTTGCTTTTTAAAAAGCTATATCTCGAAAAGCAAATTTACTCTTCTTAAATGACGTACTCTTAGGTTTTCTTGTGTTATTCCTAATTTTTAAGATACAGAGCTCCGAATGAAAAATTAGTTTTTTTATCGCTTTGAAACAACCGCCATTTTTTATTTCCACTACCTACACTTGGCAGACTCATAAATTTTGACTATTAATAAACATAGTTTTCATTAAAATAATCTAAAATTGGTGTGAGTTAACTGCCTTTTTTCTCCTCTTGGGCTCTTGTACTATAAGAAATTAACTACCAACTGATGAAAATAAAGTAATCTTTTGAAAATAAGTTTTATGAATATCTCTTAACTAGTAACTTTAACATTATTTAAAATAAACATTCTGTAATCTTTGTTATTTCCTAACCCTATGGTTCCCATGTGGTCTGCGAGAGCCATGGATGGGCCGCAAGAAGTTCCGGTAACAAATATTTTTGGGATGATTTGTTATTTTTCTAAATATTTTCTAAGGAAAACCAGAAAAATTCTTCAATTTCAGGCTTAAACTTCCGTTGGCTTCTACTTGTTGGGAACTACTGTCCTAACCTATTCCAAAGGACTCGTTTTTCTTCAAAATCTAACCATTATTCATAATCGTTTTTAGTATTATTAAGTAATTTTTTGCCAATTCGTAAAATATACAAGGAGTTTTTCTAAATATTTGTAAGGAATCCTGGGATCTAAACCGATTTTAAATTAAGTTTGGTTTTTAATACAATAAGGATATGAGAACAATAAAACGCGAACAACTAAAAACTATTAAAGTTCATTTGACAATGTTTGACGTCAACTTTGACACACTAGTGACCCAGCCAGGGGGTTGACTTTAATTTATATGGCGATCCCACGATATGGAACCTTGACCTCCACCATGGTTAGAATAGAGTGGTGACCTGTAGATAAATTACCTCCTTGCACAACCATTGTTCAAGTATCAATACTTCCTTACGAAGTTCTGAATACCTAACCCATCATGGGTTGTATTGGTACAGATTTAATTTTATAAAATATATGCCTTTTAACCCAGTCATATTTTTTTTTTCGTCTAAACTATTTTTTTTTTAAATTTATTTATTGATATTTACAACTGTATAAAAAATACGACAAGTAAATTTGATCATAATGACATAATGATATGATACAGGATGTAGAGAAACTACCCAGTAGTAGAACTCTAAAAACAGTTTACAATATAAGGTCACGAGGCCATCTTATTTTCAGGCGCCTCGTAGGATTGCCAGGGACTGGAAGAGGAAGCAAGGTTAGAAACTAGTGGATTTGGGTGGTTAGGGAGTTTATTATGGAAGGAATAATATCGAGTTCGGGCTAGATCGGTTACATAAGGAACATTTCGTCTAAAATATAAATTAAAATCTACCAAATAAATCTTTGACTTTAAAAACTAATATCTCTCAAAAAATATAAGAGAGCTATTAATGCTCGACAAATTTACAATTAACAAAATTTTTAATTTACTTTGAATAGGCTTGGTCAAATGCCCGAAAGTATTTCTATATATTATCAGAATACAACATTTCATTCAGGATTCTTTCAGACTTATACATGGTACGATTCTCTCTTTCCCCAACAACACTCCCCTTTTTTTTTCTTTTTTTTTTATTGTTATGTACGAATGCTGAATATCCTACTCCCCAAGTTCAGTATTCGGCTTGGGTATGACTCGGCCCTAGAAGTCATGCCGGGATCCAGGGAGGTGGAATTCCATCAGAGGTTAACTAGGAATTTCTTTCATGTTGTGTGGCTGATTGGGGGACTTTGTGCTGCAAAGTAAATCAGGGCCTCCTGGCATTCCCGGCACGTCCCTGCCCTCGGAATTTAATAAGGGGTAGCTACCCCGTCACTCACTAACCCCTCTCCGGAAAAATCTTGTCACCGTTTTCCTTTGCAGCTCTTCTTCGGATCGACCAGTTCCTTCCATCCAATGATGCTAGTGTTTATAATGAAAAAAAAGAGGTCTTGTTGGAGTGTTTCGAGCGTCGAACGAGGTAATAAATCTTGAAAAAATATTTTAATTGTTTGTAATTAAAGAAATACTACAAATTGATCAAAATATTGAACTAAAATGTTTAGTATTAAAATAAAAGCTGATGGAAGTATTATTCAAGAAGAAAATGAGTCAAATAACACACACACAAGAAGAAAAAATATTGAATACCTAAGTTTCGGTCCACGTTCCAATACCTAACTTAAACTCAAAAGAAAAAAAAGTAACAACAATATAAAATGAATGAAGTGTAGACATCTAAAGTTTATGAACTGAACATTGAAATTATACTTTCATAAAATTAAAAAAAATATTAAAACTAAGTAGAACATAAAAGAAAAGTAAGATAAACATGAAAAGATACGAAATAAGGAGTGAAAAAGTGAATATATCAAACAAAATGAAACTCATAGCAAAAGTAGAAATATAAAACGATAAATTACACTGTATAATGCAATAATTAAGTATTGAAATAACTAAGAATATACTAAATATAACTCAAATGTGCGAAATCAGGTAACAGTATGCAGGACTTTTGTGTTGAATCGAAACGTTAATTACAATATGTAAGTTATTTATTTTTTTAGTAAAATTGAGCAATAGTAGCTTATATGAAATATATATATATATATATATTTTTTTTCAATTTGTAAATTTGTAAGCGAGTAAATTTCTAAAAAAATAGTTCTTATGACACGTTACAACTTTTTTATTTTTAATTCCACTCACGTGATACGTTATGAGCAATTTGAGTTATACTTCAAAAACATTTTTTTTTCATTCATGCATAATCCAAGAAATGGAATTCTCGTATTCTCAAAATCTCGGTCATTGACTCACGGTATATGACACCTGGACATAATTTTTTTATTGAATAAGAATGAGACTAGAGAATAATTATAGCTTTTTGTGGAGAGTGAGTGAGTTTGATATGCCCAAAAATAAAAGCTATCTACATAATTAGCATAGATTAAAAAACTCAATATTTCATTTTTTAAAACTTATTTAAAAAAAAAATCATTAGGCACTTCATGTGAGCTGTGTACCTATTAGTGTACACCGACTTTGTTAATCCAGCGATGACTAAGTTACTAGTGAGGTTTTTGCATCATTCAATGTTTTTAATTTTCCGAATTTTTGGGTATTACATATACACAACATATACAATCTTCTCACGAAACTGAAATATCAGATGAAAAAGTGTCGGAATTCCCCTCAGTAAAGCCGATTTAGTTAAAAGTCTTATTGGAATAAACTAAATTTCACTGACAGTGCGTGGACTGGGCGATAGTACATCTTTCCTTACTAATTACTAAATTCCCCCCTGCATCACAACACATCTAAAACAGACAGTCCAGCATAAAAAAAAATTGTGTCTCATTAATTCGACGGGCTCCATAACAGCATCGAACAGATGTCGAACACAGGATTAATAAGAGCTGTTAAAAATGCAGAGATCTCGGAGAGGTAGGAGATCCTTTGGTCACGTGGGCGTCAGAGACCACAGCCTTTATAATATACAGCCTCCAACGCCTACTGCATCATGCCTCATTAGTGATTTTGTCAGGGATTAGATCTTTATCTAGGGTCAATGATTCCACTTCGAGAGGAGTATTATAAATGTTTGCAAAATTTTTAAGAAAAATTAAAAGAATCAATGTCAAAAGTAAAAAATGGCATACCAATCATATAGTTTATAAATATTCTTACGAACTTTCTGAAATAAAAGTTATCTAATCGATATAATCATTATAATAGAGTTCAGAATGTGGTTTAAGTTTGATTTACAAAATTTTGCACTTCCTGGATAAAAATATCAATAATAATGTGTGATGTTATATGAACAGCGAATGGATGGATGAAGTAAATTTTTCCATTTTCATAATTACAAATTGTTAAAAATAAATTAATTTACAAAAAAAAAACAGTCAGCTAGAGAAACTTAAATAATTAACTATAATCTTTAATTTATTTTTAAACGAAAAAAAAAAAAATATAACTAGACAAGAGAGAAATGCTTTATTTAGCCATGATGGCCAAATACATTGGGTTGCTACAATAAACATCATACAAATCAATCCATGATCGGACATATATCCAATACATATATTTACATGGTATAATAATTTATATAATAATAATTAGTTTTCCTACCATTTCCTTTTGCAATCAATATTCGTCTATACACTAAATACAAATATTTTATTTTATTTTTTCTATTTAACAATTTCATTCTATTTGACAATTTTATTTAATTTAATTGACATTAAATTCACTCTCTCAGACCCTCTCCAGTGATCTGCTACCCACGTTCAATTCGTTAAACGAATTTATCATTAGATAGCAGTGTAAAATCAAACCAAAGACGTGACTATTATGATTTTTTTAACAGTAGAACAATTTAAAATAAAATAATAATAATAAATAAAAACTACGATATAGACTTAAAAAAAAGTTAGTTAAAAAATAAATAAATAGTTTATATCTATAAATACCTAAGTATTACTAAAGAAATACTTAGATGAATAAATAAGTTAACACAAATAAGTTACGGGAATAAAAAAGTTAAAACACAAATCGACGGGTCCAACGGCATCCTTTAAGATTGAAAATTACAATTTTTTCAAAATAAAGTCCTAAGAATCGCAGTTAATGCTCCTTGGTTCATAAGAAATTGCCAATTGCATCGGGAATTACAAATGGAGTCAATAGAGGATTACATCAAAAAACGGTTCGTGAAGTTCCACTCCCAGTTGCCGAAAGTTAAAGGAGCAGTGCAGTGACCTACAACCTGAGAAACCCAATCTCAACCCGAAGACTGAAGCTCAGGCTGCTGCAGGTCATTCTGTTATAAATTCTATATTTATTAATTCATTATTCACAAAACCTATATTTTACTTATTACTATTATTTTTCTTGTTTTCATCTCTAGTCCCTTTTTCAAATTAATTTGTTTCTTTTTACCATTACAGGGCAATTTTTTGTTTTGTTAAGTCTACAAATATCATTATTTTATGTTATTAATTTTAATTTTCTGTTTTTTTTTTTAAATATTTATTTATTGCTATTTACAACTGCACATTATAATACATTTAGTAAATCTGATCTAAGTTAAATTGGAGTGTTACAGGCGTTTACAGAAACTACCCATACTCTTTTATTAAGAAGCATTAGTCTTATCTACTTATTTTATCTTTTTTTTCTTTTAATTATATAATTGTATATAGTTATGGGTGTCTTTTGTACGAGACTGTATCCCCTCCCCCCTCCATAATCAACATTTAAAAATAATAATAATGTAATGGATGTATTAACCAAGTCAACTGTAAATAAATTTGATTAAAACAATTGGATAAATAAATTTTATCCAATTTTAGTCAAAAATAATTTATGTTTCTTTATAAGTCCGACGTTTCGGCCAATTCGGCTATCCCCAAGGACAATCTTAATACAATTTTACAACCACAACAATATTAAAAAAACTTTTTGTAGGCTATTTCTACTCAGGTCATTCATTTTAGTCCACAATTACCCTACTTTTGTCAATTAAACATATTTAATTTAAAGTTTTAATTATTATTTTAATTGATTATTTTGAATTGACTAAGTATGGTGATTGTGGACTGAAATTAATGACCATTGGAGAATATCCTGCATATAGTTTTTTAAAAATTTTTGTGGTTCTAAAATTGTATTAAGATTGTCCTTAGGATGACCGATTGGCCGTAACGTCGGACTTAGGAAGAAATATAAATTATTTTGAGACTAAAATTGGATAAAATTTATTTTATTTAAACAATAAAACCCAGTTCTAAGAAAGTAAAAAGATTATATATTAATTAAAATTGAATTGAAAGACTCAAATGTATTAAATTTTAATTGCTTCAGGTCAACACTTACAGGGAGTTTTTTGCTCTTGTCCAGCAACTGATATATATACATAGGTATTTGGGTACCATCATATTCTTAAATTCACAGCGAAAAAATCAGTCCAAGGTGTGTAAAAGAAATCCCTTAACAGGAGTGTAAAAGTTTATTTGGAGTAGTTTACAAACCTTGGTTTATTTATAAGTCAAGAATGTACTAGTAAATTTTTCTAAAAATTTTAAATGATCCTAAAATAGGAAAAAGTTTGAAAAATGAGATTTTTTTAACATGTAAAAAAATAAAATAATTGTATTAATAGCAAATATATACATACCTCTTGAAGGTTTCAAGCTATTGCTTAAATTTATTATTAAGATGAAAAATCTACATAGGAAGAATTATTATTAATTTACATTCCATTGTAGATTTTTAATTAATATGCTTGTAATAATATAAATATAACTGTTTAATCATATATTTTTCTGCACTTACTAAGCGATCACTAATTCATATCTCCAATTCTTTTTTTACTAAAGAACACACAGCGGGAGACATGCTCAAGAGGAATTAGCCGAAGGAGAGCAGACTTATTTTATCCCCAGGACTAACCAGTAATAATTTAAATGGCATTGAATTATATAAAGGAGGGAGGTTTGATGGTGGCTCGACCGCTACCGGCTCCTAAATAAATTAGCCACTTGGAGTATTTACCCGACTTGAGTTTGAACTTGGTTTTTGCTCTCCATCAGTTATTTATCCGTAGGCTCGTGAGGGCACGTTTTGTTCTCACCAAGAGTTTTGAGTATATACAACATAGTCGTTTTTTAAAAATGGATTCCTCTGGAGTTTTATGTGTAAAATAAATGTATTCAAAACTACAAATCCCAATATATCCCAAAATAAAAATTATATATGATGTCATATAATTCTCTTATTATCTCACATCTCAGAATCTACTTCTACCTTTAAAATAAAAGGACTTTTGTTTACTTTTTTATATAATTTGTATACATATGATGTTTAAAATAATAAAATTTAGAAGAGTGAGAAAAAAAAAGAGTGAATCATTGTAAATATAAATTAGGAGGCTTAGAAAAAAAAGAGTAAATCATTGCGTATTACCTAATTTTAAATGTTCAATCGAAGAATGGTGTTAAAATTATAAGATTAATATGAATTTCAATAAATCCCACCAATCACCTTTACCCTTCGTCGTAAAGCTATGAATTCCTGCCCTAGTATCATTTAATAACACTCCACGTATTCCTTTCGAACAGATCTTACCTAGACAAACGACTAACTTGGAATCCTCATACAAAACTGAATAGAAAATGAACTGCTCATCTTTCCAGACTATTATAACACTTACTAGACAAACTGTCTAAACTTCCAACTAATTACAAAAGACTCATTTATAAGGTTAATAAGGCCATTTGGACTTAAGGAGTTGAGGTTTGGGGCTCCACTAAACCATTGAATTCCTCTTGTAACCATGAAATCTTCGATGTTCTTTATTTCATCCCAAATCTAGTCATCCATCAGGACATCAATGTTCCATATGTTTCAATCCTTCCATAATAAACTCCATAATCTTCCAAACTAAATTTCTTTAACCTTGTTTTTGCTTCATATCCTTACAATGCTTCTAGGCGTTTGAAATAAAGAAGGCCTCGTGATCTTCTACACTAGAAATGTTATTGAATTCTAAGAATGGGTAGATTTTCCACAAGCCTTTATCATGCCATTATATAACTTACATTACAGTTACATTTTATATATCAATAAATACATTTTTAAAAAAAATTCCGGGACGCGTTATTTGACGGTATAAGTTTTTAACATTAGCAAAACCCCAAAGTTCAGTCCACTAGCTATCCATATTGGTTTCAGCAATGATTAGTGTAATATTTTTTTGTTAATTAATATCACTTCGAGGTAAATAATTGTTAGGGTATCGATTCAGTGAGTAACTTTATTTAAATTCAATTCGTGTTATTAAACAACTTTATTGTGTATTTTTGTTTTGAGATTGATTCCATTAAAATTAATTAATATCAATGATAGAGAAAAAAAGTCTTCAAAAGAATTTAAACTCACCTAATTAAATATTCAACAATAAAATAATAGTTGTTATTTGTTTATTAACAATTTACAAAGAAGGAACTAATTTCTGCAACAACCAAGCACACGAATCAGCACATTTAAAGGACACCAAGTATATACTAAGGAATGCGGAACATCTAACAAACTCGTACTATTTATAATGACAACAGAACCTTAAAACATGCAGAAAACATAAAATCACATGACTCACAGACTTCGCATCTTAAGAACAACTTACCTGACCTTATGAACAGGAATGAAAAGATCAATCTGACGTGAATCAAATGCCACAGTGGTATTGAAGATAATAAGCAAGCGGCTTAACTGTTCATGATTCTCAATAACCATTCGAAAATAACAAAGTACCATTCTTATATATTAAAATCGTTAAAGCGGGTTCACTAACTGCCTGGAAAAAATATTGGTCGAATTTTACCAAAAGCACGACCTCTACACAAGTACACCACATAACAAAACGTTTTCTGAGAGGATTTCACATCGCGGAGTGCCTGTTGATGACTTCATTGAGCAGAGAATTAATTTTGAAATGGCAACAAATGTGGGCATATGTTACTGACAATAAATTTCGAGAAATCAGAAGTAATGTTTCCCCTTGGATCTACTAAAATGTGCACACAGAGGAGGTGATTTTGACGCGCCTTCGAATAGGTCATACGCACCTGACCCACGGTTACCTTATGGCCCGGTTACCCTAAAATACATCTTAACTTAATGCCAAGCATACCATACCCTCAAATCTTTTTTTAAATTACCAACAGATTTCCATTAAATTTTGCAGGATACCAAAAAGACTGTAGATAAACTATTTGAATTTCTGAATCACTTAAAATCTTACCATAAAATTTTACCACAAGTTCCAATTTTTTAATAGTTATACATTTTAATTCGGAAATTAAGGCAATAATGACCCCGAAGTGGTTAATGCCTTAAAAAAAATTGTTTTTAATGAAAATCTTTCTAAATATAATAGTTTTCGTTAATTTTACCAAGATAAATTTACAAAATGATGCTTTTCTTGGTCTAGAAAGAAATGTTGCTGTTGTAAAAAAACTCCAAAAATATAAACTCATTACGTTCAATATTTTTGAAAGTTGTTAATTCCACTATAAAGTAGTTTAGAAGAATTATTTTTATGATATTTGTTTTCAAAATTTTTAAAATCTCAGTCCTAGATAATAAAAAAAATCTTAGTATTTGAAAAACTGTGTCTCTGAAAATAATGGACGGTAAAAGTTTTATTAGAGCTCACATTTTGGCAAATTTAGTCTATTTCAAATTGTATGATACTTTTTATCGTATTGGCATGCGATAAAAAACATCATAAAATTATAGGTTGTCTTCACTATATTGAAAATTGAATAAAACATTTTCTCTAGTTTTATATTCAATTTCAATTTTTGAAAAGCATTTTATTAAAAAATGAAACAAAAATGCTAATTAATTATTTTAACTTGAGTAACCTAGTTTCTGGTGGACAAAAATTAAATCTTATATTTTGAGTTTTATGACTTGAATTTTAATCTTATTTAATTAAATTAAGTTAAAATATTTTTTTTATTTATTCATTTAATGTAATTTACAACTGTACAAATAATAAATACAATAAGTAAATCTGTGGAATGTTTTATTTTCACTTGAAAATCTTGGGAAGGAACCACCCGTTGGTGGTACTTCAAGCATAAGTATCGAATCTTTTCAACAGGCGTTAGTGGAGTATTTAGAAAGGATACTGTAGGACAGGAGGAAAGAGGTTTACAACGGAGAGTAAAGGAGATCTGGTGGGATTTGTCAGGATTTATTTTGATTCTCCAGTTTTGACACCATTCTCCAATCGATGTTATGTATGTCTGTAGTGTTTGTGATGCATTAATAGAGCCGTTGACTACAAAGAGTATACATGTGTCATAAGCGTATGTTGTTAGGGTGGGTTGGGATCTCAGCTGTATAAACCGTGTAAATAATGGGACCTAAGATACTACCTTGAGGAACACCGGCGGACTGAGAAAAGAGTGATGACTAGGCTAGTTTATGATTTACTTTAAAGGTTCTATCAGAGAGGTAGGAGCGGATTAAAAGGAAATATGTTGGGGGTAGGAATTGACGAATTTTATTGAGCAGACCTGAATGCCAGACTCGATCAAAAGCTTGTTCAACATCGAGGAAGACTTCCGTGGAGTACATTCCGCGCTTCAATGTGGAAGATATGACATCAACCACTCGATGACACTGTTGTATGGTTGAATGGGATGTTCTAAATTCAAACTGGTGGTCAGAAATAACATGAAATGAGTCAAGGATTGGATAGAGGCGTTTTAATAAAAAAAATTCTAGTATTTTGCCAATGGGCAGGAGTGAAATAGGACGGTAGGAAGATGGATATTCAAGTGGCTTGGAGGGGTAGGGAAACATTTTTATTAGAGACATTTTCCAAGGGTCGGAGAAATAGGTGGATAGGAGTGTAGCATTATAGATATAGGTAAGGAGTAGGGTGGCTTTATGAGGGAGCTGTTTCAGAATGTGTGCTGTGATAGGATCGTGGCCAGGAGCTGAAGAAAGCTCATCTAATGATTGAATTATGGATTGTGAGGTGGGTATTTGGGAAGTAACAAATATATCAAGGATATCGGGACTTTTTAAAGGGATGTAGGCCAATAAGTAGGATTTTTGGAAGATACTATGGAATAGCTTTTAGATTGACTCGGAAGAGGGTCCTACCACGAGTATTGGACGTTCTGCGTCCCCATCGTTGATCTTTGACGTTGTAATCTCCTCCAGCAATAAATCGCGGGCGAGAGGATAACCTAACGGATGTTGATTGAATAGTATCAGACCGAGTGGAAGGTATAAGGGAGTGAGGTTAAGATTTATGTATAAGGATACCAGAACCTGCGTGGGATGTGTTGTCAGAGTGATCTGTTCTATGTGAAATGTAGTCGCGTATGTAGAAGTAAGAATGTTTTATGAAATGGGTTTCAGTCAGCAGTGATATGTCTATGAAATGTTCATGGAGAAATATGTTAAATTCCTCTCGGTGTTTTGCATTCCATAAAAGCATATTTAAGGTGCTTTTGTTCATCTAGGTAAATTGAACGGGATTTCAGTAAGGAGTCTGGTTAGGAGTGAGATGAGAGGCTTGATTGTGTCTTGAAGGAAGGAGGAAAGGATAGATAGGAGTCAGGAGTATTTGGCTGTTTTGGGAATAGAAGTTATGCTCTTGGAAATGAGTGTGTGTCGGTCTAGGTAGGGATTGAACTCTCCTTTGGGGTCGTTGAATTGGATCCTCGGTTACTGGAGGTTTGGGTGAAAGATTGACCGAAGAGGAAGTTTGGGATAGGGGAGGAAGTTTTGGATTGATCTGTAGAGGAATTTTCGCATTTTTGGGAGGGAAGTCATTTGTAGGTGGTTAGTCTGTGAGTTAAAATATTTTAAGTTCTTTGAAAATAGAGGTATAAAATAGACTTTCCTTACTTTATATATTTTATTGTAATTTTAAACAAATATTGTACGCTGGTTTACCAATAAATAATAAATATTGGACTTACTATGGAGGGAGATTTTCTTACATAAATAAGTTATGAGTAGAATAACAAACAAAGAATTTAAATTTAAATAATTATAATTGTTTTTATTTTATGATGAATTATTTTTATTGTGTTAGCTTTCTCGTTATTTAAACTTAAATACTTGATTGAAGAAACGAAATGAAATTGTTGAGCACGATGTTGTGGTTTAATTGATTGAGTTTTTAATAAAGGATATTTTAACAAGATATAGAAGATATTTCCACTAAACTTGATAACAAGAAATAATAAAAAATAACAAATTCGATACTGGAATATAAACAACCTCATATGAAAAAGGAAAACTAATACATGTTTGAGATATAAAATGAAATGAGAAAGTATTTTTCACGAAAATGAGAATCAGTAAAGAAAAATATTTGACATCAAATTTATTTTATAAAATAAAAGAGCTAGAAGGAAACATTGAGAGCTGGGGCGGAACATACATTGTAATCAAAACAAATAAGGCTGGGGTTGTTTTGGTCCTATGATATTCTTCTGCATGGGAGACGGAACTTCATTATATATGAATTTTTATAATAAAATTGTCTTTCTCAAATTAAATTTATTTCAATGAAATACAGCTGTGTGTTTTTATTAATAGCATATTTTTTTTTACTTCTTTAGTTTCCTAAAAATATTAAAAAAAAAAAAAAGTATTGATGTTTTGCTTTTACAAAGGTTTCTAGGGTGGAATTCAGACATACTTAATACATTTTTAAACATACCAAAGTATGTTTTTAATGATTTTTTCAAGTATGAAATATCTTTTATGAGATAGTTTTACAATATTTATAAGGGATTTTATTTAGAGACCATTCAGTGATGATCATCATCAATGATCAGACCATTCAAATTGGATGTCTATAGTTTTATTTTTTTCTCCTTTAGTTAATCATATCATTCTTTAATACATTAAATTTATCCTTGTGTATTATTAATAACATTGAGAACTGTTTATTATTTTCAAATAAACAAAATTAAAGGTACTTTACATGAAGATATTTTAAAAATCCGTGAATTAATTCCGTCCTATTTTAATGAGGATAAGAACTAGATGACATTAATGACCATATAATTGTGCATCTGTACTGTCTTCCCCGAAGATTGAAACGGCTGTGGCCAAGAGACCTATTGTAAATAATTATATTGGAGTTTTGCAATGAATGTGTTTAAGATGTTATTTTACCATTGGGATATCATTTTTATTTATTTATATTTTCGTAATTTAATTTATATCAATGAGAATATGATCTGAATTTGCTCTATGGTTCCTAGTACTATTGTCTATAAATACACGACAGAATATAATATTACACAATAAAAAAGAAAATGAATTTTTGACAGTCTTGGAAATTTGGTAAGATTTATTTCGACTGAACTGGTATGTAGTGTATGAAGCAAATTCCTATTCTTCAGGAGGCGAATCGAATCCTGATCTGGAGTAATCATAGCATTTATTTTATACTCTTTCTCAATATTGTTAACATTTCCAGCCGGTTCTTCAAACCTAAGCTGCCAAACTATCCTAATTTGATTTCCCAATAAACAAACTTTAAACAAGGGTTGTTATGAATCGGAATTATTGATAGGTCTCAGCAAGCCAAATAAACCCAATTTCCTAGTTCCCTGCCTTCAATATATATAACTGAAATATCCTTTCCTTGGTCATTCAACCTACTTGGTCATTCAATAGCACCATTAGTCTAAGTCTCATTTATTTAATATTTGTACAGTTAATAAAGTAATTTTATTTTGGACTCAACATTATCCACCATAAATTATCTGGCGCCCGAACAGGGACTCGAACCCTAGACTCTCATATGAAAATCAGCTAGGTGCCTCAGGCATCATATAAAAGGGTTGCAGTCCTAACCACTTCTCCAAACTTAAGATCTATTAAGGAATTATAAAGAAGCTTGAGCAGAGAAAGAGTTCGCCTGACGCACGCGAAAACGCCAGTCGGCCTAACGACGACTTCGCGGCTACCCGTCCGTCTGTCGGTCGTTACCTCCGGTCGTTAGTTTTGCATAATTATAAACAAACAAGCGGTTAATTAATTACCTCTGTCGCTGGGTTCAGATCACGCAAACTCCGAATTAACATTAAGTAAGATTTCTGGCGGATAGTAGGGGCTATTGAAGTCGCTGATCCGTCTATGTCACAGTGCGTGAGTCATCCGATGCTATCGTAAGTCCTTACAACTACATCATATTTCTACTTTCGTAGCGGGCTTGCTATGAAGTGAATCAAATCGTTCCTTTCCGCTTGAAAAATTAATCCAACCAATCTAACTGACATTTTTTCCCTTTATCTCTTGAATGACAAAGATGTATCATAGTAGATTTCAGGCTTAGATTACCTGTTTCGGCAATTGTTAATGAAAGTTATGGGTGGTAAATATTCATTACAGAAATGAAATATTCATATTTCCGCTGTTTCATTAGAATAAAATTGTATTTTACGTTTATAGTCTAAATAAAACTGCATATCCGTGTTACGTTCTTAACTGAACCCTGAACCACATGTTTCATTTTATTTTAATTTTTTTCCATAATTTTTTTTTTCAAATCTCTATTTTAATTGTACAAATCAATACAAATTAGTCAAAAAATTCTTAAAACTAAATATACAGTTAATATATTGAAATTGTAAATTCCTATTTTGATGTGCTCTCAGGTAATTTATTTTTCTTTTTAGAATGTTTTATTTAAAAATAATTAATATTTTTACTATTGATTGAGATTTTGTCTTATATATGATGACAAAAAAGAAAAGAAAGAGGAATTGAGTAAGGTGTAGAAAGAAAATTATTTCAAGAGATATATAGGAAAATAATGCAAAAAACAAAAATAAAAAAAATAAAAAACAATAATAAGGGGGAAAAAGAATAAAAAAAAAAATTGAGTTTCAAAACTATTTTTTCTGCTAGTTGTGATGCTCAGTGAGGCTACTTCTCAATAAAATATTTCTCTCTCAAATAATTAATCAAATAGCGTTTTATTAAAAATTCCATTATTTTAGAAATTAAAAAAAATAATCAAAACTAGATTAAGGTATGCTATTCATATAAAAAATTTGATGAGAAATAATTTGTCAAAAAACTGATACAAAACACGAATATAAATTAACTTAAAATAGTCTCCAATTATTCAAACATATTTGTAAAAAAATAGAAAAAAAATAATAATAGTTTAAAAACATGAAATGATTCTGAGCAATAGCATAACAGTAGATATAAGTTAACATAAAAGACTAATGAGAAATAAGTTATAGGTAAGAATTCAGCCAGTTCAGTGTGAATATTAAACTAAAATACTTTAAATAAGCGTACACTATAAAATATTTTACTTAAAGAAGAAATATAGATAGATACCAAAATGAAAATTTAACTACTGTTGTGGTAGTTAATATTGAATAAAACTTATATTATTTCTTATTGTTGATCCTGAAAATATATGAGCCATAAAACGTTGATGAAAAATATATGTATGAAATAAAGATATTAATAGAATGAATTTTTACAAGAAAAAAAAACCTATTGCAAATTACTTCTCAAATTCTGGACTAATTCACTTTTATAATTAGTTCACTTAAATTCAGATATTTATGAAAAATCCTTTAGATTCGTGGATAAACTTAAAAGTATTTAGAATTTTATTTTGCCTCAGAACGCGAATATACATTGTATTGCGGTAAGTTGCTTTTAGAAAAAAAGTTATCAAAGATTATATTCATTTATTAGGAATTGAGGCAAGTCATCAAGAGTGAAGAGGCTGGCTATCTAAATCCCGGCATAGCCTTAAAGAGACCGACCCAGATAGAAGACAAACATAGCGAGCGAGGGTTGATGGAGTGGGCTATATTTAATACAACTTATCGATAGCCGAGGGGTTTAGGGCCCTTTAGATAAACACAGATGAAATACGGCCCTTATAATGCCCTTCCTCTATGTGTAAAGGCACAAATCACAAAAACTATCCAACTCTCCTCTCACTCCTTAGAAGGCTCTATTATATTATAGTCGGATAGGGATCATGGGTCCCGTGGTGTGATATTACCTCATAAACTGTCATCGTAGTGCGCCACTGTATCGGCTACGCTTGGGCACATTGTGAGTGATTTGTTATTGTACAGGCTTCTGGAATGACTCATTATTGACATGAAACCCCTTATTTCTTCAAAACGTTAATTTTTATTTACTTGTGTGCAGGAGTGTATAGTACATTGTTGAAGTCAGAAATCGGCAAAAATTGGCTGTAGTTGAAACTCTCATTATGAAACTCCTTATTCATGAATGAATCATTAATAAATAAATATCGTATCCATGACAATTTTAGCTATTAGTTTCATAGTTGCCCAACTCTGATTGTAGATAGGTTACGTATGTGTGTATGAGTAGTTATAATACGTAAAGTAAACGAGACATTTACCAATAGTCATTTTTTTGTCTTTGAAAAATTTTATCCGGAGGCGACTTATAGGTACAAAATTAGAACATGGTCAGGGGTGTGGTCACAAGAAATTAAAAATAGTTAACAACTAATTATTTGCTGATATTTCGCCCCACTTAGAAGAGCTTCATCAGGGCTAAAAAGATGCAAATAACAACTAAAAATATTTTGTCATAATAGAATAAATACAAAAGGTAAATTAAGGTAGGGTTAAAATTATATAAATATAAGTTAAAACAACATAATATGTAAATGAAGGAAAAGAGTAAATAAAATAGATAACGATAAGAATAAAAAAAATATTACAAAAACTATTAGGTTAAAATGAACATTAGACGTAAAATAGAAAAATAGAAATGAGAAGACACTAAAAACGGATAATATAGGAGTAAGTCAAGATTCTTAGACTTATTCTATCATTTATTTATAAATAATTTTTCCAAAATTAGACTTTTCGTATAGTTATTATTATTATCACATGTGCATATCTCCATTTATTTCTCGTGTTCGAAGTTCAAGTTATTTCTCTTCTCCACTTCATTTACTTTAGATATCGCACAAGTTTCATACTGATCAGGGCAGAAACAGGTGGGTGTAGTCTTGATTATTATTATTATTAATTTTATTGTATTTTTTCTCTTTCTAATTCTATTTAATCTTATCTTACTTCTTTATTTTTCCTTTTAAGTGAGTTAAATTTAGTTCTCTCATTTCTACTTTTTTATCTGAGGGGCCATTACGTCTTCTGTACATTTTAACCTAATAGTTTTGCGTAATTGTTTTGTATTCTTATTATTGTCTATTTTATATTTATACTATTTTATTTACACTTTTCTTTCATTTGTTAAATTTACCTTTTGTATTTATCCTATTATGTCAAACTATTTTTAGTTGTTTTTTTATCTTTATCTTTTTAGCCTGATGAAACTTTACTAAGTGTGGCGAAACGTCGGCAAATAAATAGTTATGCGGTCAACCCTGACCATCTTCTTCATAATTTGGATTAATTCAGTTAATTATTTATATATGCAAAATTGAAATATATTCCACATACACATGAGAAACATATCATGCTACATGCTCTACCATTATTTCACTTTTAAAATTCATTAGAAGTTTATTAAAATAATAATACACTAGAAGAAAATTTATAAAAAAACCCTCGATTTAAACATTGTTAATGTATATAGTAATGCTGCTGATAAAATAAATTTTTGTTTGTGTATCTGAATATACCTTTTTTTTCCATTACTTTTTGATTTTAAACATTTCAACTTGTATTATCTGTAAAAAAAATAAATAAATAATTTTAGCATAAAATTTATTAATTTGCAGAAGTTGATTTGGAATATAAATAAATATTTTTATAATTGAAATATCAATTATTATTATGGCTATTAATGGGACAGCGTTTATCAATTACAAACTTTAAACGGTCAGAAGCTCTCATCATCAAAACAGATAGAGGGATATAACTTTAATGGAAAAGTATACCAACACTATTATCCCTCCCCCTGTGGGAGACTATTAATACACTTCCGAAGGAGCCCGTAGAAGGAAATAACGAGCTAAAATATCCTCAATTGAGAACTTATCAAAAGATGATAAAGCTATTCGAACTTAACGCTTCAACGACTTTAAAGCGATTCCACAAAGTCCTCTCCCTGTTCTTCATTAACCGTTTAAACCGAGTTACTCTAGATCAAAGGCTAGAGTGGCGAGGTGATACGATGTAGGATGAGTGGGGCACCCTTTGTACCCCGGCAGCATCATCATCCCCTCGCTCTTCACGATCTCTCTTCGAGTAGTACCGCTCTAGTCGATGTCAGTGACGATAGTGAAGTAGGCCAACTTGTTCAATACACTATTTGCAAGTAACATTAACTGTATACACCTCTTTGAGTGAAAGCAGCTCTACAGAGCCGGAAGGATCAATAACCATTCAAGGGCTTTTCGATATATAGATATATTCCTATAGCAGTTAGTTTTGCTTATAGTTTAATAAATAAAATACTCATACACACAAAAACAAAAATCTTCTCTCGACAGTCATTGGTGGTCGTAAAAATGTCAACGATCATTGAACGTCACAGTTCCATCATGATCTAAGGAAAACAATCAACCACATAAAATCTTGGAAGATTTATTTATAATTATGAAAATCACTGAGAAATATAGAAAACATCTTATTTGGAGAAATTCGAAGCACGTATTGCTCCTCTCTTAGGGAGATATTCGAACACCTTGGTCACGTCGAACTGATGGAGAACTGAAAGGAAACCATAGTATTGAAAGCGCTACTTTAATTGTTTTTAATGGCATACTTTATGTTTTTCAATCTTTTTTTCGGCAAACATCAATAATCCTTTTTACAAATACTAAAAATCCTTTTTTCTTATTTTTTTCGCTCTTGCTTTTGGGCTTGCATGCAAAGTTAGCGTTTTATACAGAACCTAATATTATATTAAAAGTAAAGATAAGAACATTTCCTAAAGATTATGTTTTTATGGAAGCGCGGTGGCACCGCGGAAAGGCATGATGTTACCAACTCCAAGGGCACGGGTTAGAAACCGGCTGGGCAGAACATGGATTACTGTTATATTGTAGTCGTGAGTCAACCCTTTGGGTTCTGGAGCCCTTCTGGGGTCCACCCAGCCTCATAAATTGGGTACCCTTTTACAAACTGGCGGTCGAGCGTGGTTCTGATCACATCACCTCCTTGCACAACCATTAGTCTAGTAACAGTACTTCCTTACATAATACTGAACCCCTGACCCTTCATGGGTTGTAGCAGAACAGATTTTAATTTTCTTTTATATTTTTATAACTTTTTTTTTTTTTTACAATTAGTTGTTTTTGTTTATTATGCCTAATGGAATTGTTGGAATCAAATAGTGTTCAAGAAAGGATTTATACGGAAAGTTATAGTGTAATGGTTTAAAAAAATATATATGCATTAGAAATTTCCACCGTAAGGCATTTTTAAATATCAGTTAACCATCCATAAAGACCTAAATGTTCCTTATGTAACCGATCTAGCCCGAACCCGATATTATTCCTTCCATAATAAACTCCCTAACCACCTAAACCCACTAGTTTCTAACCTTGCTTCCTCTTCCATTCCTGGCAATCCTCCGAGGCGCCTGAAAAGAAGATGGCCTCGTGACCTTATATTGTAAACTGTTTTTAGAGTTCTACTACTGGGTAGTTTCTCTACATCCTGTATCATATCATTATGTCATTATGATCAAATTTACTTGTTGTATTTTTTTATACAGTTGTAAATATCAATAAATAAATAAATAAAAAAAAATATCAATTAACCCATTGCACATTTCATGTTGACTTTTTGTGGGATAACAACACATATTTAGTATAAAAAATGGAATATTGATTTTAGGTGATTTTCCACAGGAGGTTCTTCAGACACGGCCGTTGAAATGGTTCAGCCACGTAATTAGAATGGAGGAACATAGGTACCCCCTAAAGACGATGGAGTATATACCAGATGACAGAGGGCCTCGTGGACGACCAAGGATGTCCAACCTGGAGTATGTCGACAGGCTTTGCAGAGTAAGAGGGAGGGATCTTCGTCAGGCCAGGAACCTAGCTGCTCATAGAGAACGTTGGAGCCGGTAGTTGAACGCTTCCCTACGCTGAGTGGGCACTACCGGGAATAGCAAAAGAAGAAAAAGGTGATTTTTCACTCTTTATTTTCTTATTTGATTATCTTATGTGTAAAAATCCAAGTTAGCTAGTTTTAAACCAAATAATTGAAAAATTATTATTTTATGTTTTCTCATATTTACAAAAAAAATAGTTTTGGCGCAACTAGATTCGTTTCCACCACCGTCCTAAAGCATAAAGAAACCTAAAAACAGTTGAACCATAACTTAATGCTTCAGGCCTACTTGAACGTTGGCTGGACTAGATCCTCACCGGAGGAGAGCTCAGTACCACATCAAACATCAGTGGAGTGATGTTCCTCTTCTCACTCGATGATAGGTTGAGTAAAAGTTGTTATGCAAAAAATATATTATTATATAATAGTAATAATAAATTATGAATTAAGCAACACAATTAAATTATGATAAAAGTATGTGATATCATCAACTCTGACCGAATCCCTCGAGAGTCATAACAATGGCGATTCACCTTGCCTTCCTACCTGATGGTGGACATTGACTGACGACGAAGAGCCTAGTATGCTAAGCTACCAACAGCAAACCTCATTACTCCCCATAAGATGTCAACAAAAAAAAAACATTTTATAAGTTGTATACTTTCATTGCTGTTTGTGGCGAATGTTCATGGATAATTTTTTTTTTAAAAAGATTCATTGAAATAAAAAAAAAAGCATTCAATTAATATGCAAGTAAATGATCAGTGATATTATAATGACATGATATAGTATTGTGGAGAAACTACCATTTGGTAGAATTCAAATAACATTATAGAGTAAAAGGCTTCAAGACCATCTTTTAGTCTTCTTGTGGGATTATCAAGTATTTAAGAGGAATCAAAGCTACAAACAAGTGGGTTTGAATAGCTAGAGAGTTTATCATGAAAGGATTGATATCTGGCAAAATCGGCAATTTATGGAACATTGAAATCCTTACCGATGAATATAGAAAATGAAATACCATTAATATTTCAATTTGATGCCTTAAAGGTCAATTTTCCCATACCGAACGAGATGAGTTATCATCCTGTCATGTCCAACAATCCCGTAGGAGGGGGGATACAGTTGAAAAACAAATAACTTTTTTTTTTATTAAATATATATTACCGTTAATTTATATTTACGTTGATTAAATGCATATTTTTTCTCTTCCAATTAGCAAATATATATTCATTACATCAGTAACTAAGAGTCATTGAACGGCGTCATACCATTCAATAAAAAAATATAAAAACGCTTAAAATAAGTAAAAAAAGTCAATGAAACAGTTTTCATATAACTTTTCATTGTATACCCTTTTACAGATAAAAGGGTATACAATGAAAAGTTATTTTTCATTTTTTTATTTATTTATTTGATGTAATTTACAACTGTACAAAATAATACAATAAGTAAATATGTAGTATGTTCCATATACACTTGAAAATCTTGGGAAGGAACCACCCATTGGTGGTACTTCAAACATTAATTTAAATTAGAAGGTCCCGTGGCCATCTTCTTTTCAGACGCCTCGGAGGAATATCAGGGATTGTTAAGGATGAAAGATTAATGGGTTTTGATGGTTAAGGAGTTTGGAATGAAAATACGCATATATGTTTTGGGCCAAATCTGCGACGAATGGTTTGTTAAGGTCTTTGTGAATGAGTTTATTTGTAACGTAATAAGGAGCATCAAGGATTTTGGATTGTAAGGATTGGATGCGGGAAGAATTTGATGGTTTGGTGGAGCCCCAGAGCTCAATTCAATATGTCCAAATTAGTCTGATAATCGTAGTGTTGACAATTAAAATAAATAAGAAAAATAAAAGGTTATAGACAATAAATGAAAATGGAAATAACAGATAAAAAAAAAAGAAATGTAAAAGAAAGTTCACACTAGAGAAAACTATAAATACTAATTTTTTCCATCTCTTAGTTTACTTTTTTTACTTATGTTAAGTGTATATATCTTTTTTAGCCATGAAGAAGCCCTGCAACGTGGGGCGAAACATTGGCTCAATTAAAATAGTTATTACTATTTGAGTTTTTATTTGACCGGACACGGACCATCTTCTATTTGAAATGAAGTTTAATTCTGGTGACTGATGCTTACATGGGAAGTTGTAAGTTATTAAACGAATCCCTAAGAAGGCTATAAGTAATGTCAATGATATAAGTGGATGGCGTTACGTCTGGTCTAGCTGATATAGGTTTTGACTCCCTTCAGTGGATGTCTGATGTCACTGATATCTTCCTAATCTTTATATTAAATACAGATCTATGACTGATGCTAAAGAAGATGGCTTATGAAAGTACAACTTATATTTAGGAACAGAATATTTCTGCGCAATCATCTTTGATTTTATAGTACAAGAGCACAAGAGGAGAAAAAAGTCAGCTATTTCACCCCAATTTTTTATTACTTTAATGAAAACTGTGTATAATTACTAATAAAAATTGAGGAGTCTGCCAAGTATAAGTAGGGGAAATAAAAAAATGGCGGCTTTTTAAAAACCTTAAAAATAATTAATTTTTCATTCGGAGCTCTATATCTTTAAAACTACCAACTACATGGAAAATCTAAGAAAGCATCATTTAAAGTAAAATAAATTTGCTAAAATGTAAGCCCTTATAGAGAGAGCTATGTACGTTCAATAGTTCTCGAGATATAGCTTTTTAAAAAGCAACATTCATAAAAATGTACTGAAAGATCAGTAGCTAGTGAATTTATTTTGAAAAATCTATATCTAAAAATCCATCTGACATACAGATGTATATTAGCACTCAAATTAAAGTTAGTTTAATGGGCTATGATGTAGTATAATACGTTTATCGTCGTAGGAGTAGTAGTTTTCATGATATTTGCTAAAATAAATTGATTTATTGTTGTTCGAACAGATGTTTCATTTGTCAAATTTATAATCATAAAATATAATAAAAACTACTATCCCTACGAAGAGAAGTGTCATCAACTATTTTATAGTAAGTTAAATTTCCTTTATTTTGAGTGCTGACAGACATATGTGCGTCTTGTAGATCTAGAGATATATTTTTTTCAAAAATCAAACATTTTATACGAATAACTAGAAATTAAGTTTGCGAATTTATTTTGTCAACTATTATAAAAACTACTACTTCTACAATGATAAACTTTATAAAATATTTTATAGTAAATTTAACTAGCTTTAATTTGAGTGCTGACAGACATCTGTAATTGCTATGGTTTCTGAAATAACGTTTTTCATAAATGTAACTTATTGTCTGAACAACTTTTGGCAAATATCATGAAAACTACTATTTCTACGAAGGTAAAGGTCATAAAATACATTATGGTTCGTTAAACTGGCTTTAATTTGAGTGCTAATAGACATCTATACGTCACATATTGCCTGTGTTATAGATTTCTCAAAATAAATTAACTAACTACTAATCTCTTTCAGTAGATTTTTAAGAAATGTTGTTTCTACTATATTTTGAGAACTATTGGACGTAAATAGTTCTATTAGGGCTTATATTTCAGCAAATTTACTCTTCTTTAAGTAATGATCTTTTAGATTTTCTAGTGTTGTTGGTAGTTTTTAAGATATAGAGCTCCGAATGAAAAATTAACGTTTTGAAACAGCCACTATTCTTTATTCCCCCTATCTATACTTGGCAGACTCATCAATTTTGACTAGTTATTGTTCGTGGTGTTCATTAAAGTAATAAAAAATTGAGGTGAAATAATTGCCTTTTTTCTTCCCGGCTCTTGTACTACTATACACCTCTCTTGTATAACTATACACCACAAGTATTTAATTTTTTTACTGAACCAATAACTAAAGATGCACTATAAGAAGAAAATAGCCTGCGATCCGAGAAGCGACCGACTCCATATAGAGACTTGGAGACCATTAGACCCCACCTGCAACAACTACCTGTAATTGGTTGTCCCAGATAAGCTACATGGCTCCAATCCTCCAACTATCTGCTCCTAGTGATGCATTGTTATCTGCTCCATCTGCGGGTGGGCCGCTGCACATCCTTTGTACCGATAACGTCTAGTGGACAGCAGGGCTAGAGGATTACAAGGAACTGCTACCATATCTCAGTGACTGTAATGTATCCTATACAATTTATTTCTGTCAGTTAAAATATTATCTTGTTCTATTTTTATTTCGAGGAACAGCTCGACAGCAGATTAATAATACAAATCGTATTTTAATTTCAAGCTGAGTTGATTATATTAAATGCAAGAAAAAACATTTGCCCTTATAATGTAAATGTAATTTAATGCGATAATATTCTTTTTTTACAATAATTTAAATAGGTGTCACCAGTTAAAATATGATTAGAGAGAAGACGAAAAAATACCTCTGTGTTGATCTGAAGCAACTCTACAGCCTAAGAGAAGGTAAAGTGTTGCCTTTTATCATTGTCGTCGATTGATCTCAAAGAAGAATGTAAGAAGTTACTGAGAATCGGAAGTATCTGGTTACAACCTAGAAGGACACAAAGTTGTACTACTAGGTTCAGACATTACTTTTAGAAAATTTTCCAATATTTCAGTAATAGGACCAAACCTGTATTACCGAGTTCAGTTAAGTGAATATCCTCAGCGATCTTTAAGGAAGTTCGAAATTTTAAAATGATAATGAAAATGAAAACGAAAGTCTGCACCACAGCGACTCCTGGGTTCAGTAATGTTTCTTAAGCAACGGTTGCACAAGGAGATGGCTTGTTCATGATCATAATGCCAACTCTATTGAGACTGGGTGGAGCCCAAGGTGACTCACGGCTGTATCAACTGAAACAATAATAATTTTCTACAAATAAATTCGAACCTTGGAGTCACTGCACCTTACTCACTAAAATAATAATAATTATATATTACATAGTATAGAGTATCTAATTATGATATGATAAATTCTACTATAATATACTACAATACTATGATATAATACAAGATCTTATAATTATATAATTTCGCAAACGATTATAATATATTTACACGATCCTTCGAGTGAATGTTTTTAACATAGATTTGTTCTATTTGTTGTTTGTTAGCTAAGTAGTATTGAGGATCATATAAAGAAAGGAATCTATGAACGAGTTTCTAAACGACTTTCATTTTTTTTTAGTAGTAATGTTGGCAAAAGTAATTTCCTCCAGAATAAGTAGGTTTAATATACCAATCTGATTTTAAACACGTTTGGTATACCATTTTAACTATTATATTAGTTTACTGTTATCTGATACGTTTAATATCTTTTTAATTGTTCCTTCCAGGCCCAAATGCATTGTTAAAAACCGTTACACCTCAACCTAGTACAGCTATACCCACCAAATCATCTTAAGCAACATTTTGAAACTACAAGGATTCAAGTGAACACCTCTATTGTTTCTCTTTTATTATTCTATTTCATTCCTTTATTTATCCATTCACCAACCCCCTGATTCATCATTGCACAATACCTAAACCTTGTTTACTTCACCGCCCTTTCTTTTAATTTTATTATATCAACTTTTAATTTTATACATCAAGAACCAAAGTATATATTTTTTTTAATTTAAGAAAAAGTGCTTTTAAACTATTTGTTCATATGAGAGGTTTGAAAAGAAACTGTTATAACTAAATATTACCTTTTTCTCTTTCCAAAAAGGAAGCTTTTTGTTTTTCAGCACATATTCCTCCGAAAACATCCGCTAACTTTTATTTCTTGTTTTGAATAAGGCTAGCAAGAAGTGTAGCGTAAAACATTTCAAAATTTGTTGTAATTAACAAACAAACAAAAAATTATTGACCATCCCTATTTAATCAGTTAATAACGTAAAACATTACGAGTGAATTTCTGACTGCTATTGTTGTCAATTTGAAATACGATTTCATAGATATATGAAATATATATCAAACACGTAAATGAGGATTGTTACTCAATGTTTAAAACAAAGCCAATAACCAAAAAGAAATTGTAAAATCTAACAAAACGTATCCTCACATTATACAGTAACACAACAAATAAATAATAATCCCAGAAATATATTATGTATTTATTTATATAATTAGGTTCAATAAATAGATCAAAATTAAAAATGGGAATGCCACATTACGTGTTTAATATTTTGAAAAAAAATTTGTTTACTAATTACTTCATCTTTCAACCCATGTTAATTGAAGTTAATAATTATATAATTACACATTAAACTAATACATTCAATTAATTAAAATATGCGTTGTTGTTAGCTAACAATGGGCATTAGCTATTCCTTACTTTTTAAAATGTAATATTCTACATGACTGTAATAATGCCAATGTGGACATATGAAATTGAGCTTTGGGGATCCACTAAACCTTCGAATTCCTCTCGTATCCAATCCCTACAATCCAAAATCCTTCGTAAAATCATCAACGCTACTTACTTTGTCACAAATAAAACCATTCATATAGACCTTAATCCATTTGTAACCGATCTAGCCCGAACCAGATACCATTCCTTCCATTATAAGCTCTCTAACCACCCAAACTCACTAGTTTCTAACCTAAATTAATGTCTATTTGTTGAGGAAATAGTTGTATATCATTAAGTCACGTTTTTCTAAAATTACATCAAGCTATGACTAACATAATCATTCTAACAACATTGAACATTTATTATTTATTGTAAATATGACGAAATATATATTTTTTTTATGAAACATGAAGTCACGCTGAGAACACGAGATACTTCCGCTGTGGCCAGAAATAAGGATTGATGTGCCGAGAAGGGTCAGCGAAGTGTGAGGAGCCGACCAACATCAACACCTTATCCGATCCACGCTCTTGCGAAAATAATATGACCCATTTCAAATAAAAATAAAATGGCCTGCTCGTTGTGTGCTTTCACTTCACAGCGTCGGGTAGAAAGGTCAGCTGTCGATCTCAGAACTACATGCCCTTGCGGTGTATATTACGTCACTCGTTGCAAAAACTTAACTGTACTTATAAATATTTAGCAGTGTAAAACGTTGTTCGCATCGTAAAATCGTCAATTGCTAATCCAGGCTGTAAAAGAGGAGGAGGGTCATCTTTAATCTAGTGGTCATCTTCAAAAAGCCTCGGGTACTTTAAGATATGGGGGCCCTTCGGATTAGAGACGGAAATTCTCTAATCATTTTTTTGAACAACTTGATTCGTAAAAAAAACTTACTAGTTATAATTATTAATACAAATAAAATTAAACATTTACAAGAGGTACTTTCCTTGATTTTCGCAAGTCATAAACTTCAACTTCAATGATAAACATCTCAATCAATCTTGAAGCAATCGTACATCTGAGAGTATTCTTGCTTCGTCTTTATTTATGGACCACAGGAGTAAGATGGTCCAGTCAGTAAGTACGGATTAGCGGCAATACTGGACGGACTATTTTTTTCTCACTTTAAACTGTGACGCATTACCTCAAAAGCACAAACCGTGATATCGAACAATATGAACAACTTTGAGAGGTTGTTTTATAAGTTGAAAAAATGGGCGAAATATGTCTTAATAGTAATAGGACTTGGACGTTCCCTTGGATCGCGAAGCACTATGTGTCCTAAGTGTAAAGAATGACTTTGAAGAAAAGGAAGAAATTCGAAACAGCACAGAAAATTAATTAATATAAAATTTCTAGTAGAAGGTTTTTATTGAATTATGGTTACTGTTATTACATCACAGGTACCTTCGTATTATATCAAAACCTTTCTACTCTCAGCAGAATAAGCTCTTAATCCATGAAACTTCGGACTGAGGTGTGCAGAGATATTCAACAGAAATGCAGCGAAAGCAATGATTTCTATAAATTGTACAAAGGCTTTCGACTCCATGTCTTAGCTCGCGGACCTCGAGTGCCCAGAACAGTTAAGTAGGGTATTGTGTACTGTATGGGTTCGTGACGAATTTTCCAAGACTATATTACTATGTATTACCCGTTGTTATAATAATAAATATATATGTTTATTAATTAAAATTATTTGACTCCTGCAAAACTATTGTTATTATTGAATTCCTTTCCAAAGAATTTTGTGTTTACCCGTTTACTTATTATACATTTTTATATTTATAAGATATTGTTACCATTGAAACATATATAATATAATAAGGAGGTGTAGATAGTTGACCGTAGATTAATGCTTGAAGAAGTTTGTCGGGGGGTGCGGTCAGCAAAGAACAACATAAATAAACAAAACCATATTTATTTATTTTATGCCGACGTTTCGACCTGAGTTTCAGGTCTTCATCAGGGGTTGTGTCGTAGAGGAGGGAAAGATTAGTACTCAAAGAAAGAAGAAAGAAAGATCAGTACTAATCTTTCCCTCCTCTACGACACAACCCCTGATGAAGACCTGAAACTCAGGTCGAAACGTCGGCATAAAATAAATAAATATGGTTTTGTTTATTTATGTTGTTCTTTGCTGACCGCACCCCCCGACAAACTTCTTCAAGCATAATATAATAAGGGGTGATATTGGGTAATGTAATAGTCTGTAAGCTACATAAAAGAAGAAAGTATTTATTTATTTTTAGTACATGATTTATGAAAGATATCATTGAATGAAATTATAAAATGATTGAATGATCAAGATAAATATGGTTTGTAATAAAATATTATCTAACATATATATATGTAGCTGAATAGATGGTGAATGCCGTGGGTGTTGTCTGGTATCTTAGTTATTAGTACAAGAGCCCAAGAGGAGAAAAAAGGCAGTTATCTCACCCCAATTTTTGATTACTTTAATGAAAACTATGTTTACTTTGTTTAATTACTAGTCAAAACTGATGAGTCTGCAAAGTATAGGTAGGGGGAATAAAAAATGGTGGCTGTTTAAAAGCGATAAAAAAATTCAATTTTTCATTCGGAGCTCTATATCTTAAAACGTAGAAACAACACAAGAAAACCTAAGAGAACGTCATTTAAAGATGACCAAATTTGCTAAAATGTGAGCCATAATAGAGTTATTTACGTTATATAGTTCTTGAGATACAGCTTTTTAAGAAGCAACATTTCATAAAAATGCTGTATGGGACGAACTGAAAAAATCAGTAGTTAGTGAATTTATTTTGAAAATCTATACCTCAAAAATCATTTGACGTATAGGTCTCTTTAAGCACTCAAATTAAAGCTAGTTTAATAAGCTATAAAGTAGTTTATTATGTTTATCTTCGTAGGAGTAATAGTTTTCATGAAATTTGCTAATATAAATTGATTTATAGTTGTTCGGCCAAATTTTCATTTGCCAAATTTATATTCATATGTGAATATCTTAAAAACTACAGTTTTTAAGATATAGAGCTTCGAATGAAAAATTAGTGTTTTTTAAGGTTTTGAAACAGCCGCTATTTTTTATTCTCCCTACCTATACTTGGAGGACTCATCAATTTTGACTATTAATTATACATAGCTTATATTAAAGTAATCGAAAATTGGGGTGAGATAACTGCCTTTTTTTCTACCCGGCTCTTGTACTATAAAGAGTTCCAAATCTGAAGAGCCCCTTTCCTCTCTATAAAGGACTTCCCAGGAGTTCCTTGTCCATTCTCTTTCCTGCTCGGTCAACTCTCTTCTGTGTTCGTCTACCTTCTTCTGTCCCTTTTACGTTGTCAAGTCCTTCGTTCCCCGACTTGTCTTAGGAACGTCACCTTCTTGGAATCTAACCTCATTGGCCATTAGTTACTACTACCACGAAGTAACCATCTTCCATAGACCCTGAGATGAGGTTTGCACCTAATACTCCGATGATCAATTCTGCCTTAACCTGGTTTAATGGTTTTTGACCCTTCAACATCTTGTATCAATTAAACCGCTGGGAATTGCTAGTCCTTACTAGGACAGATATCAGTACAGATGTGGATAAATCACATAGAGACATTTATACTATTGTGTAGCTTAATATATATCAATACCAATGACATGGCGGTATACCACAAGGAGCAGTGTTTTCCCCAGCCCTCTTTTTATTTACTCGGAGGATGTTGTTGGAAACAAGTGCTTTACAGAAAAGCAACCATTGTTGCCTATGTCGACGATTTTCTTATTTACAGTAGAAGTGCCAGAGCCTTACAGTCCTAGGTCATGCCGAAACTGTTTGTAAAAAACCATGGACACATTTTACCAGATAAACGTCCAAATAAACCCGGCAAAGACCGACTGCTAGTGTTTGCTCTGCTCACGCATCTTCGGGATTGCACACAGTGATCACTAAGTTTCAGAATATTGTTTTATGAAAAATGGGGCGGCCTTCTATATAATGAACAAACTGAAACCATAACAGCTTTACGTTTTCTTAGAACTACCGACGATGCCCATGCAGACGACTGAGGCAAATCAAGTTCTTAGATTTTTTAAAAACATCCATCAAGACGCTGGCAGGACTCTAACAACTCCAATTCAGTGGCAACAGTACATGTTGCAAGAACAATTTAAACACATGTGCAACTCGAAAATACTTTAGATTTATTTTAGTGTTAATTGATAGTTTAAGATCTAAGGTTTAGTCAAAGAACAGAAATTAAGTTTTCACCTACACTGGAGGACTTAAACATCATGAATGTCAATACAGTCCTTCGACGATTCTCAAAACAAAAAATGTTGGCCAACAACAGGAAGAGATGTAGCTGCAACCAGTTGAACACTACTACTTTTTTTTTTAATTTCATGTTAAATTTCTTATTATAGGAGTTCTGGAAAAGCAAAACTCTCAGACTCTCGAAAAAACTCAACAGGTATTCCTAAAAAATGGAAGAAAAAGAAAATCATAGTATGGACTCAAAAAAGACCTGGTTGGGTTTTATATTTTCTTTCTTTCTCTCTTTCCAACAAAGAAAGTCTAGTCCTTCATCATTCCATATACATCCAACCCAAAAGAATAACTCCTGGGACGTACCTCTCTGTTGTTCTTTCCACACATTGTTTACACATATTTTGTTTTTCAGTATATCTGTTGGTTGTGCTGCAATACATAAATGAGAATAAAATAATATAAATACTAAACAACATTTATGAATGGGCATATTTAAAATCTGAGAGAGGTAAAGGATTTTGTACCGTAATTTTGACAAATTAGGGACCTTTATTTAAATTAAAAATATATCGAAATATGTTTAATTCTATCAATCGTAGGTATCGTAGACTGTTTTAAGCTGGCTGGTTATGGATCTTATCTTCGAGAGATTTGTATTAAGAATTTTATTACTTTTTTATTACGTTAGTAAGCATTAAATCTTTGTCAAAACACTCTCCCTCCACCGTATAATTCGGGAGAAGACGAAGAACTCTTTTTAACATTCATTGCAAATAACTTTTTTCCTCCTCCCCCTTATTTAATCAGTGTTTTCATTTCATCGGAATTCGCTGTAAATATTTTTCGGAATAGATAGAAGGAATTGTTTTGTAAAAATAAATAAGTAATACAGAATTAAAATAAAACACATATAATTTTCCCAAAACTGCAAAATTGGATGGTGGTAAATAAGTACTTTTTACCACAATTGTGCTCGAGAATCGCTCTCAAAAGTTTTAAGGTTTAAATGTGAATATAATATATACGTTAGATGAATTTTATAAATAAAATGTATCTGTGAATAAAATGGCAATTTTTGAATTACTAGGATCTAATCTTTAGTGCATTTTGCACAGGGCTTTAAGAATCACTATTTTACTGTTAAAGTTTGGACGTATAAATTTTTATTTCAGCTGATGTTCAAATAATTCAAATTGAGAGTTTTATCTGTCTGAACATTGACTAATCATCCATTTATTAAAGTATTATTCTAGATCATTAAGGTGTCATTGCAAAGTATTTCAAGCCCTTATTATATCATCGTGTTGAGATAACACTGCTGTATCGTCAGCAAACATAGCTTTGGAGGTGGACTGGATGATAAAAGTTAAACAGAATGGGAGAAAAGACTGAACCTTGTGGAGTGCCGGATTTGTCTAAGGGTAGAATTTCCGTTACTTATTCTAACAGAAAATGTTATGCCGTTGAGGAACGAGCTAAGAATATTTTATAGATATTTCGGAGTGTCTACTTTCTTTAGTTTGTATAGGAAACCTCGATGTCAGACCTTATCGAATGCTTGTTGAAAGTCCAAGAACGCTATCAGGGTGTGTCTCCTCTTTTCAAATCCGTTTATTGTAAATTATGATAGTCTTGCTAGTTAGAACGAAAAATAAATATAATTAATATACAAAATAAAACCGATCTAAGAATTAAAAAAATCATTTTTTTCTGAAATGAACTAGCGAAACTTCATCTCAATGTTCACTACAAATAGGAACATATTACCCATGAAGCATGAAGTCCATAAATCTTTTTTAAAGTTGTGAAACCGTGATTAGAAGTGTGGGAGGGGAGGTTATTTACAAAAAGAAGTACACTCGCAATTATCTGATTCATAGAGCACACGACCCGAACACCCTGCACGATCGGTGAGGCGAGAAGGTGATGGGAATATTACACTATTTAATTGTCGGATGGCATTAGCGACCTTGCTTCCCGTCACCTGCGGCTGCTATGACCTGTTCTCACTTTCACTTTGTTATCGAAACAATATTTCATGCGATATTTTATGATTTCTATTATTTGTTTTCCAACAAGTTGTATCCTGGGCATCAATCACGTTTTTCCGTTCTGGAATATATCATGTTCGGCCTTCGGAGTATGACTTCCTCATGTTTTACAATTGATTTATAGAAATAAGTGCTTGCATAAGTCGGTTTACTTCAATAACGCCCACGTACCAAATTATAGTGTATTCAATATTCGATCAACCAAAATTATATAGCTGTCAGCCTAATCTGAGAGCATGTTATTGGTGCGTTAATTAATACCCAGTTCCTATAGACAAACCATCCTAAAATTGCCTCTGATTGAAATATTAAGTCTAATTAGATTTATATTGTTAATTTACTGTTTTAAATAATGAACCAGGAAAAACAGACATTTTTATATTATATACAGCAGTAATAATTTCTCATATTAATTTCCCGAATGAGCAATTCGTTTGACAGGTCGACTAACTCTAATTTCAACCGTTTAAAAAAAAAAAAAACCTTTTAAAAATATTTTTTTTAGCAAAATCTTAACGTTTTCTTCATTCCAAAATATGACAGTAATAAAAAAATGTAGCAGTTTACTAAAATTTAAATTCTGCTTCTAACCATTTATTCATTGCAGAACTTTTGTAGAATCAATACTGAGAGTGATTTTATAGAGCTAATGTCAACTGAAAGGCTCATATTGGGTTTTTAAAAATAAAATAAAAAAAATATTATTATTTAATAAGTATGGTGATAAGAAAACGTTACTATTTTTTTTATTTGTTTAAAGTTTTCAAAATTAAACAGAATATAATAAAAAATTTTCAAATGTTTTAGTTAAAGTTGAGAAAGAAATAGAAATTGTAATTCTTCCTTTAAGTGATTTCTTGTTACGTTGAACATTCCTGCTAACTTTCAAGGATTGACGACCAAGATTCCCCCGTAGAAAGGAGATGACGAACACAAGACAGAACCTAGAGGTACACCTTGAGGGAACTGGTTCCTTGCTAACATTAACACTTGTCACCTCAACTGCAATAGTGAAGTGTCACCATTATTTGTACAATCGTGTCTATCCTTGGCTGTTAGTAACTAGCAGCTGTGTGTCAGAGAACAAATAACTGCTACTTTATAAGGCAACAAGAATTTATAGTGTATTTTATGGAATTTTAAAATCAGAATTGAGAATGTATTTAGGCCATTTCTTATTTTAATTTTTTTTGTAACGTCATGAAATTAATTCGTCTAATACTAATAGATGATATATTTCTGTACCAGTTAGACTTCTATGTCAAAATAGTAGAAAGTTTGAAGGTACTTTTTAATTATATTAACTAATTTAAAATAAAAACACACGTGTTTATGTAACCAAAACTGATTTTTATTTTTATTATTATTTCGTTAAATAAGATTCTGGAATATTCCAATTTGATACTCATCTTCGTTTATTTCCTTATTTAGCTGTCCCCATAATCTTTCGATTTTTTGTTTATTAGCTTATGTCCATGGATCAACAAAATAATATCTATGGTTTACACTTTCATATTTGTAGCTAATTTTGTATACATTAATGTTTTCTTTCCACGAATCTCATGCAACTACACTACCCGGATTTATTCATCTATTCCATTACTTTTGACAATGTGGATTCTGAAAAAACATTCTTGGTTTCTCGGCCCATTGTTCTTTATCCTGAAAGAAAGTAATGGCCGTTTTCTCATCATTGGCCCCGCCAAAAATGCTAATTAATGTGTACATGATGAGGTTACTTCTATGAAGTAAGTATTATGAATATCAATACTTGTCAATGACAACTGCCGATTCTCCCGACCATAAAATGGAGAATCGTTATAATTGTACTGTCACACTAGCTCTGGCGTCATAGTTTATAGTTCAAATAATTTAGTGAAGCAACTGTCACGTTAACTATCACACGTATATACCTTAACAGTGAACTATAGCGCAGTTTCAATTATTGTAGCAAAAGTATTAGCTATTATTGTGTAGCTATTTTGAAAGTTACAATCATGACAGCTTTCACTATCACGATAGTTTTAATGTCGTTAAAGTATATAACTCTGGATATGGCGTGACGAGAAAGTAACGTTAGTTAACTAACATTCGCATTGACTGTCATATGTATACATACGTCTTGAACTGTCACAACAGTTTAACCTGTAATGACGATAACACAATAACACAATGTAATGACGATAGGCGGGAAAACATTACTCCTATATATAACCAAAAAAATTTAAAATTTTATCAGCCCCAGGACTCAAAAATCCGACCCGAGTCCCAAAACAAGTCCTAAAAATTATATTCATCCCATACCTAAAAAATAAATCAATTCCGGGCCCCAAAAAGAAATATATCATGAGCCCCAAATTGTCTGGGGACACCTATGTCCTGTTATTTAATATCTAAGAAAAAATAATTTATCAGTAATAGAAAAAGTCTCTAATGATTAAATGATTAACTAAAAAAACTTTTCGAAGGATTAGTGTAACTTTGTACTTTATAAAGAATATTCATTTTACCCGAATACCCGACATTACCCGCCAAGGTGAAAAATACCCGCAAATGGGCAGTACTGTCAATGACAAAACAATAAACATATGTTTTAATATTAGATAAATTATTAATAAAAAGAAATAAATTTTAAAAAATTGTTAGTCGATATGTATAAATAAAATAAAATTTTGCGTCCGTTTATTTTATTGAATTCAATGAAATAATGTGCACATTACATTGTAAATGTGCAATTAATTTCCATGGGCCATATAATGTCTAGTGGCCCAATCTGGAATTAAATAAATAAATAATAAGCAGCAAAAAATAAAACTAATAAATAATTTTACATTTTACGATAATGAATCTTGATAAATTCATTATCATAATTATCAAAATCACAAATTTTCATACCTCATGAATTAATGAAGTTTATTAAATCAACTTTAGTAATCCAGAATACTTTTCTACTACGTAGGAGTAACTGTTCCATGACATTGCCCAAAATATAATCACAAAAGGGTGATTTCATGTTTTCAGTAAAAACATAAAAAATGTTGTTATTGATAAAACTGCATCTATTTACATCCATTATAAAACGTATTGAGGTCTAAAATTTCTCTCCTTTAAAAAAAAGGTAGACATAATCTTCTTTGTCGCTGGGTCCATGGTTTCTAAGATAATAAACAAAGAATGTTAAATTAACAACACTTTTAGAAATTTTCTTCAATAAATCACCTTACGATCGTCAACCAAGATAGCGAAATCAAATTTTAATAAAAAGCAAAGTTCTAATTGATGCATAGGTTCCACCATTTCTGAATATGCTTCGGATGCCCTTCTTAGCTTGTTAAATAATTAAAATTTTTAAATTGATAGATTTATTTATTGATAGATATTACAATCTGCCACACAGTTGTGGGCAATAGGTAATATTGATAAATGATCTCATACATACTAAAATAAAAAAAA
>NW_027109080.1:376165-409482 GCF_000696795.3 Halyomorpha halys
AAAAATTTAAATTTTTAAATAATAAAAATTTGAGTAAGCTGTTACATGGACCAACCTGATTTTATCAGTTATTAGGTCATTCGACATATTTTTTCCACTTCATATTTTTATTTGTTAAAAATCATTATAAACGAAAAAGATTCAGAAACTATTTATCGTAATGAATAAAAAAAATTATTGCGAGTAAAATAGAGTAAATACATTGCAGTCCAATAGAAAAATAAAATCCAACAACCGGCAATCCTTTTCAAATCGGATCTAGAAAGGACGGGGCATCTATCGAGTTTTAATTAAGAAATCGATTCTATCTGGCAGTTTGATGGCTTCCTCTGTTCCCGGGCCCCGCTCAAATTGATTTCCTTTAATTGAATGAATTATTTATTAATATTTGACTGGTACAGATAGGCCAATATCATATCTGTTCGACCTCAGATAAAGATTGGATTCTATTAATTGATTCCATCTTCTGGATCGAGGAGTTAATCAAAGTCAACTGAATGGGAAATCTGTAAATGATAGAACTATCATTGAAGAAACAATTTAATTTATTTTTAAAAAAAGAAGCTAATTTATGAATCTACTTAATAACTATCCTAAAAGTTTGGTGTACTGCGCGCATCACACGAATTTTACTTACCTCCCTACTTAGAGTTGAAATTATTCTTCACTAGTTTCAGATCAGACATTTTTATATTTGTCATCAGTACTAATTTATCAAATGAAATTTTCTGTTGAGAATCCGATTAACTCTAATTTCAACAGTTTTGGGAAAACATTATTTCTTGTAGCAAAATTTTAACATTTTTCTTTTCAAAACTATGCCAGATATATAAAAAATATATTTTTAATTAATAAATGTTAAATTGTTATAGAATAGATATTGAACACAATACGAATGAATTTATGAAGTTATCCAGTCAATAATCCTACACGTATATGTAGGATTATTGAAATTATAAAACTATCTATCAAATATTTATGGCGACGAAATCATTTATAAGATTGGACCCATTGTGTGAGCACCTGCAAAATAAAACTCAAATCAGAACAGAAGTTTTATTTTAGCATTTTCTTCAGTCTCCATTACCTTCTACTACTTTCTATAAATAATTTTATTTTAAATGTTTAGCTTTCCAAGCTGACTGTTTTCAACCTAAATAAATATTTTTCCTTCTATTTCTTTAAGGTTTTTTTTTTAAATAATTTATTTATTGTTATTTACAACTGTGTAAAAATATATACAACATGTAAATTTGCAGTAGGTGACCTAGTGACATGATACAAACATCTGGAGAATCTACCCATTGATAGAACTGCAATAACATTTGTAGAGGAGAAGATCTCGAGGATCTACATCTACTTTTCAGACGCCTAGGAAGATTATCAGATAATGAAGAAGAAGCCAGGTTAAAAACAGGTGGGTTTGGGTGGTTGGGAAGTTTATCATAGAACGATTGGTATTTGGTTCTTGCCAAATCGGCAACACATAAGACATTGAGGTCCTGATGGATGACTTGATTCGTGACAAAGTAAGGACCATTAAGGATTTTTGAAGGATTTTGGACTGTAACGATTGGATTCGGGAGGAGTTTGATGGTTTAGTGGAGACCCTAAGCTCAACTCCGTATGTCCAGATAGGCCTTATGATAGTCATGTAGATCAGTCTTTTGTAATAGATTGGCAATTTAGACCGTTTGTCTAGTAAATGTTGTAATAGCATTCTTCTGTCTTTTCAGTCTTGTATGAGGATTCCATGTCAGTCATTTGTCCAGATGTAGTCCTAAGTAAAGGATCTGTTCGACAGGAATAAGTGGGTTATTAATAGTCCTAACAATGTGAATTATTAAATATTCATTTCAAGCAAACAAAATTAAAACTAATGAAGAAAATGGTCAGGGTTCCGGTCAAAAGGGAACCAGAAATAGTTAACAACTATTTGTTTCCCGACGTTTTTCTCCACTTTGTAGAGCTTCTTCAGGGCTGTTGATGTTGTTAGCTTTGGCGACTTTGATAGAATATCGGAAGAACACATCATGTACGTCCATGATACATTGATATATGCTTACGATATTTTATCAAAGTCGCCAATGCTATCAGGATGAACTGCCCTGATGAACCTCTACAAAGTGGGGCGAAACGGTGGAAAATAAATAGCTGTAATAAAAATATATAAATATAAACTATTTCTGTTTCTCTTTTGACCGGAATCCTGGGCATCTTCTTCATTACTTGAAATTATTTAAATTAAAAATTCCCACCACTAAAACCCTGCCAGACTAAATCAATGAGAATAAAACCTATCTGATATTAAAGACCTTCTATTTTTATTCATATAAATAATTTATCATATTATTTCAAATTATGAATATAGTCAGGTTTGCGGAAGAAAACAAAAAATAGTTAATAACTATTTTTTTTTGCCGACGTTTCGTCCTACTTTACTGAGCTTCATCAGGGCTGTTCGAACATTATTCTTTCGAAAGCTCTCAAGTGAAACGGCCCTGATAATTTTGTCTTCTTTTGACCGCACCCCTGACCACCATCTTAATAATTTAAACCATCTAATTTTTCTTTGAGATTTTGAGTTTAATAAAAATCTTCATAGTCGTTTTTGGGAAAGTCGAAAAACCCACCCCTACTGGTATGACTCACTGATATTTTTGTACTAAGTACGTTACAAAGTAAACACTAATGTACGGATTTGGTGGAATACTGTAGTTGGGCGAGCCCATTGTAATTTTTGTTGAAGAAGACCTGTTCATGGACGGCCACCGGACACAAGAAGAAACAAAATTGTTTCATCAACAACAATTCGATGTTACTCATACTGGGAACAATAATTGGCTAAAATGTGAAGATGAATTTATATACGTATTTTTTTTATTAGTCCTAAATGCAGACAAAGATCGCTTAGATTAAACTAACCAAAGTAAAAGAAAGCAGTTAAAGTTTAAAAATTCGAAACAACTTTCCTTTCACACAGCAAAAGAAAGGCTCATGTTAAGCAGTACTGCACATTCAAATTCTATTCCCTTTTATAAATTTATTTGATCGAAATGTATTCACCACAAGTCGCAGTAATGAGGAGAGAAAGTTTGAGCATACTCTTCGATTCAGCATTGCCCGAGGGCTAGACTCCAGCTTTCTCGAACATGAACAGAGTAGCCATACTGGAAGAATAGGGTCACCTCTTGTTGGTGTGCGTATTGTCCCAAGCTCTTTGTGTTGCCCTCAGCGCTACATTGTTGGATTTGCATTTGTCTTCCAAACCATGTTAGCAGGAGTAATTACTCTAGTAATGAACATCTATAACGAAATTATTTTTAAGGCTCTTGTCATATTTGTGTAAGGTCAGCCTCTAGGAGGGCTATCATTAAGAAACAAGTTGGAAATACAGTGTATCAAATTTTTTCAAGAATATTAGGTATGAAACAGGTGTGATATTATTTGTATCATTTTGTTTAAGTAAAAACGAAGAGATCCTGTACAATAAAACAAAATAAAGATCGTTTTAAAAATATATCAATCAATCATTAGATAAAAAAAAAAATTCGTTCATGCAAAACGTACTCATGAAATCATATTTATTTAGTGCCTAATATTGTATTAATAATAAAAAAATAAAAATAGGAAATTCCCTATATTTCGATTGAAAAATTAGTTTCTATATTATAAAAAATGTGAAAAATACATTGTTTTTTTTTATTTTTTAAAAAACGAAATTAGGACAGCTGTAAGCATACAACCAAAGTGTACGTTGATTAAGATGACCTCTAAGGCTAAAAAAAATTTTTTTTATATTACGAAATTCTGAGATATTTTCTAAAAAAAATTATACATGAACTAATCAGGAAATAGAAGAATCCACAAAAAATAAATGAATAAACAATATAAAAAAAATTGAGATTCTCAGAAAAATAAAATTTTGTGCAAGCGAAGTATAATCATGAAATCGTTTTTATTTAGTGGTTATATTGTATTTATGGAAATTTCCTATATTTCAGTTGAAATATTAGTTTCTTATTTAAAACAATGTGAAAATACCTATTTATTTATTTTTTATAAAAACGAAATTAAGACAGTTGTAAGCATACAACTGAAGGTTACGTTGACATGACCTTAAAGGATAAAAAAAAATCTTACGAAATTCTGAGATATTTTCTAAAAAGAATTATTTATGCATTATGGAGGTTCCAGAAACTGAAGAATCAACATAAAAAATAAGATTAACAATCTGAAAAAAATTGAGGTTTTCAAAAACTAAAATTTTGTGCAAGCGTGCAAGTATAATCATGAAATCATATTTATTTAGTGCCTAATATTGTATTTCATATATTTCCATTTAGAAATTAGTTTCTAAATCATAAAAAAATGCGAAAATACACATTTTATCTGAAGATGTGAGCCTAAGGGAGATCAGGGCCTGAGTAAAAACAATACTAAAGTTGAAAAAACAAGTCAGTATTGCCTAATTATTGTTATTCCTAAATAATTTAATTTAAAACTTTTAAAATAGACCCTGATAATGGGACATTTGGAATGGGACAGAACCAAAAATATTTATTTATCTCTTCCGGGCCCTTGGAATAAGTTTTTAAAATAAAAAACTAAATTTTCTGAAGAGGTTCAATATATGTTAATAAGGGCTTAAATATATCTTTCCTGAAAGACCAAATGTTGACTACTATTATTTATATATAATTTTTTTTTGGTGAGTGGGGGGGAAGGACGGAAGTTAAATGTTTTTCCTTAACATATGAAACTGACATTACTATTTATTTATTTTTTAACCTTTCTGAACCCAATATTGAAGGTTACTAGTGGAAAATGCTCGAATAGAAATGCTCAATTTATATTTGATCTAATCGTGTTAAAATCATTAGTGTCTGTTACATTGGTACTAGGTCTATAATTCTGGATTATGCAATTTAGTTTTGCAAAAAGAATTGAGTGTAAACTATAATAAGTAGGATTGTCTATTTCTTCAACCGTAATATCGCAGCAGTAATTCTGCAGAACCAGCTAATTCAATTCCTTATAAGAATGTAAAAGTAGGATAATAATATACTTCTGTTACCACTTCTAAATCGACATTTAATTTTTTTTATGTGAATAGTAAAATATAGGACTGTAAATTGCCGTAATAAAATCGAATGATGTCGTCATTCGAGGAATTGTATTGGAAGGCCGTCAGAGAAATGAAATGAAGTTGAACTAATATTATAACAACCAGGATCTTTTATTCCTTCCGAGTCTTATTCTTTCCGGATGTAAAGATTGGTCAAAACCACTCTGCTGTTTTTGGTGAAATTTAAAAGAAAAATAAATATTGAAAATAATACATGTTGACATTTATGCCAAATAAATCACGATGAAACATGCCTATTTATATAAAATACTAGAATTTCTGAAGAGTTATAAAGTAAACAAAATAGACAAGGAAAAGCACCTAATTAACCTACAATATTATTAAAAATATATTTTGTAATTTTACTAATATTTGAAATTAACAATTTTTTTTGCTGACATTTTCGTTTACTAGAATTTTGTCGCTTTAGCTGTGAACCTTGTTGGTAAAAAAAAAGCAATTTCGATTTTAATTAAAAATTAAAATTAAAATCTGTACCGCTACGATCTATGAAGGGTCGAGGATTCAGTACTAGGTAAGGAAGTACTGTTAATAGACCAACGATTGTGTAAGGAGGTGATTTGGTCAGAATCACGGCTACAGTGTAACTGAAAACAATTTTCTGCCTAGCCGGATTCGAACCCGGGTCCTTGGAGTTAATAGCATCTCGCCTTGCCGTGGTGCCACCGCGCTCCCCTCGATATTAATAATTAATAAAAAAAAAATTGCATGATTCTAGAGCTATCTCGTCCCAACTTCACTTTGTGGGACAACTTTACATTTGTTTCTAGCTTTGAGATTTTCTAGAATGAAACATTAACTTTTATTATTTTTTTTTAATCGTTTAAAATGTTCTTCGGATATACTCCTAGTATCAATGTCGTAAATGTTCTTCGAGCTTTAGCGAGTGAATGCCATCAATTATATGCATTTGTAGGTAAATTAATATTCTGTTGAATAAATAAAAATAAATTATTTCAAAATCTTGGCATATCATTTGTACCTCAATTGAACGTCCATAGCAACGACTTGAGATCAGTTTTCCCGGATTAAATCTATATTTTGTAAACCAATATTTAAGTTTCATATTTGATTTACCATTAGAATTTTTCTTTCTGCATAGTAGGTGAGTTTCATTCACACTTATTCGACTCACATCGGATGATTTGAGCAAGTATCCATTTATTTGTTTGTTATTGGTGAATGGTTTATTACCCGACAATGGTGAAGCGAGAGGAACTGCCGATTTTCAAGTCTGATTTCAGCTTGAAAATAATGAATTTAAATATGTTGCTTTCGGCCATTTTTTTGCGAACCCCACAAATGATTTTGAAGTTCGACATCTCACGTTACTCAGATGCCCTGAGTGTTTTCAAATAATTTGAGCTCAAAATATTGAAATAATATTTTATTATATTTCGTAACCTCCCTAAAGCTTGAGTGCTCCTAGCGGCAGTGTAGCAGATATAGGCAGCACATCTACCAATACTTTTCTCTACGTAACTCATTTAGTTTATCAATTTTTCATTTCTCAAAAACGGTCAGTATGATAGAGTCAATACCAAATTTCGTCACTATATTGACTGTTTGAGGGATATAATTAATAATATGAAATATTAAATTATGATTATTCGGGACTGTTAATTATGAACCTATAGTAGATCTTAGCCATGGGTTTGAAATAAATTGAACATTAATTGTTACTAACGATTATAAAGTGTATTATTAAGATTAAGATATTGTATAGACATATAGATATCAGTTTCTGATATTTGGAATTAGAATGTTAAATAGTAAGGTTAATAAAAATAATAATGAAAAAAAGTAAATACTTCTGTCTTACTATTTAAAAAAAATAATCCTATTTTTATTGTGTAACTCCTCAAGCATAACGAAACTCAAGACTCTTCTGAAAAATTCATGATAGTACTTTCTTTATCTTCAGACATTTGTACGTCTGCAGATCAAGAAAGTGTTAGGAAAACTAGTTCTGCAGGTAAAATTCATAGTTACACTGGACTGAATAAACTTCTAAAGAGCCGTAGCGTTCAGTTTTAGGTACCCAAGTTTCATAATTTTTATAGACGTCACTATTCACAAATATGTTTAACGAGGTATGCAGTATTATTACATCTCTCAGCACAAACAGGGACACTAATTATTTAATTTTAGCTGTTCAAGTATCCAAATATAAAATATATGCAGACTAAACTAAAAAAGAATGAACTAAATTATTATAATAATATAAATAAATTAATTGCAAATATCATATAAAAATAATAAATCCATACTGATTAAATGACAATGATAACAATCCACTGATATATTTAAGGAAATATGAAATAATATCCTATTTCTTTGAAAAATAGGAGTATCAGATAAGAATATTTCTGTAGTGTTTTTATTTTTTAAACTAAATTAAGTTTAACTTCTATTAGATAGATAGAAACTTTTTACTGGTTAAAGAAACACTTCTAAGTGAAATGCTTGGAACGAAATTTATGTTCTATAAAGTATTAGAGTGAATCGTCATTTACTGTAATACTTTATATGACAATGCTGAAGTAACAGAAGTAGGATACTACTTCTGTTACTTCAGCATTGCCAAGTCTGCCTCGTACAGAACCATTTTTCTGTTTACTGTTTTAAAACAAAATTATTGACCTAATAAATTATTGACTATCTTTACTTTAAGGATGCAAGCCCTGATATATCAAGATCAAGTAGGGTGAGAAGCATGATGGGGCGGAAACAATAGGTCACCGGAGGCAAGGAGAGAATATAATTACGTATAATAGATAACTAATTAGATAGATAGAGGGTAATTAATAGCTATATCGAGTATCTATTAACTGTACAATTAACAGGTCACTTATTTACTATACTAGATGTGAGCTGAAAAATTCTGATCACTACACAAAGCATGAAAATGAGACGATATGCAGTATTCACTATAACCATTAAATTTTAGGGAAAAGCAAAGAAATATATTTATTCTTTAAATAGAGTTTTATAATGCCAAAATCAATTTATTGTGGCAAAGTTTGAATCCTAAATCTTGGCTACTCATGTCTCTATTCTCTACCTGGTCATTTCTCACATACATGGAAGGGGGGGTGGAGTTATCAACAGGGTACCACTCTATTCTACCACCATGGGGGGGTCAAGTTTTCATTTCGTGGGATCATCACAGTAATAAACGTCGAAGCCGCAGGCTGGATTCGAACCGACGCCGCTGTAGTTTCCAGGTTGCAAACATCTGCGCCTCAACTCTATGAGCCACAGACGGTCCTCGTAGTGTCTGACTGTAAAATCGAGTAGCTGTAACGGTCTCTTAACTACCGTAATAATAACTATAGCTACCTTGGTGCTTCACCACCACCAAGGACTCTACCCAATTTTAGCTTCCACTTCTTGTTTTTAGGATAAAGCTTCCACAGATGCATTTCTATTTTTCGAATCATTAACACCCACTGTTACTCTGGAAGATGTCTTTTCTACTAAACAAAGAGGAGAAGATCTAAAGATGACATGCAAACTATACAGCAAATACTGCTAATCCGAAGTCCGAATTGGCGAAAACCTTTTCCTCGCTGGGTAGCCTTTTTGAAATCACTAACTTTTACTGATGCACTTTCTTTTGGTGAGCTAAAATTTTACAGCGCAGTCCTTTTTTGGAGGATATGGAACTGGGAACAAAAAAAAAATATCTATTTGGTTTGATTGACGCACTGAGAAGTGAGGGGCATCCGAGTCCTTCATTGAAAGGTGTCATATTGCATGCACAGCTCATGTTTGACCAGAGTATATGGATAAACCCTTATAAACTACTTACCTTTTTTTCCAGGCTATTTGCCACTCTTTTTCCACCCTTTGATAGTTAAGGAAAACTACCAAATAGATCGCTCAGTGTGATAGTAGTAGCTAAAAGTCCATTCAAGATGCATTCTAAATATGCAATAACGTTTTAAACTTTTTAGTATTTAAGCTTTTCTGTGACAGGAATGGATATTATTTTTGTAGAAAAATCAAATATATTAATTAAATACTAACCAGGTGAGCTTTGCTCTATTTTTGCGAAACACCAATTCGATTACCATCGCCGTCAACCAAAATCAAGTCCTTATGCCCTTCAAAGAGCCGTCCGGTCTACAAGCGGAAGAAAGACCTATAATACCGTTGAACGACCGGCCGAGACCTGAGAGCGATGTAAGGCGATATCGGACAAACCAAAAAGTTGATATTATATAACTATGAGCAATGAGTGAGCTTCGGTAACCCGACCCTTCGCGAGCTCAGCGGCACGTCGAGTCGTATTATCCTCAGCGGCAGTGGGAAACCCTATCGCGTCTCAGAGCCTGCTTCCCATTGGTCGTTCGCTGAAGCAATGGCCGCCTTGCCATGTCGGCATGGGTACTCCTGCTGGGGGTACGAGGTACCGGGGTCAATGGGAAACAAAGGGTTGAGGGGAGAAAGGTCTTGGTGCAGCCTGCAACCGAATCGATAGTCGATAGTTGAAATATGATTTTTTTTTTTTAGTTATTTACACGGCTCATGAATGTTCTTAACATTAATTATAGTTGTTATGCTATAATTATTAATTAAGATAGTAAGATAGATTAAAATTACTTTCTCTGCAGTATTCCTACACTCTCCTAATCTTACACTACTCGTCACTCAGTAACACCTGTCAATCAATGGAATACGCCGAATACAAAATAAAAACACATTTTTTTACATATGTTAACAAGAGAAAATAGAAAAATATTAACTTCGTATTCATGCAGAGGTTTAAAAGAAATTATGCCCTCACAATCAAATTTTTTTCACTCGTATTTGGGCATCAAGGAATAAATCACATTTTATTTACGTCTATATTTTTTTGGTTACCTCTTCTGGTACCTCTTTTGGTTTGCCTGTTTGCAATAAATTTGTTTGTTTGTTGATCGAACCGTCTATCTTATTTTGTTGAAACTTTCGGGGATTGTGAAGTTTAGTGCCTAATTAATACCAAATAGATTTTATTTTTAGGTATGCGTAAAGGTATGTCCATCCATATATAACTAGCAGTCCGATTTACAATCAATCAATATAATTCTATGAAATACTATAATTCGAAAACGCACGACCTATTTGGGCCAAATATGAAGAATTTGTTGGAGATCACAATTTACAATTTAACAAAATGGTTTATCCTAATTTCGCTTAAGCTCGAAGCGGCTTATTTTCCTTTGCACACCAATATTTGAAAAACGGCTTTTCCATTTAGCTCGAAGTTGGTGATATGTGTAGAGATGGTTAAGTATAAATATGATCAAATACTTTCGCTCAATCACGCGAATAACTATTTTTCTGGAAATACCGATTTCTAAAAATTGCTCCTCCCACCGATTTTATTTTCAACTCATTAACGTTGAATAAGAGGTGATACGTGTCAATTTGAAATGTACAGGAGAAATGATAATTTGTAAAAAACCAAAGAAGACAATTGTAGAAGTACTGAGGAAGCTACTCTGACACACTAGGCAAACGTTTTTAAGCAAATTCTGAATTAATTTTCACGTTTAAGGTGCGAAATTTTTTTTTTAGGAAAACAAAAAATGTAGGTAATAGAACTTATAAAAAAGAGTTTTAAACATTTGAAATTAATCATTTTTTTTAAAATAACCACCAAGAAATATGACCATTTATGGCAATTAAATTATAACCTTTATATTTTTATAAAATATAACCTTTTTAGAGCAGAGGAAGTGGCCTGTTTTTGTATGGAACAGGACATGATTGGCATCATAGATTCACTGAAATGTCCTTTATGCAACATGGGAGACATGCATGGAGACCACCTTTTGACGTATATAGGTCTGGAAAATATTCAGTAGGCTACGGACCAACTAAAGGCAAAAATAAACTTATATTGGGTAATGAGAGGAAAAAAGACGTAATAATCTACTTTCTGCAGCTTAGAAAAAAAAATCATGTTTTTATATTTTTTATATATTTATTTCTATATATTTTATACCGACGAAATTGTTAAGTCGGTGTTTGGTAACGCTCACAGAGTCTATCAATATCAATTTTATTATTATTAAATAACTAAGAGACCTATTATTCCCTAATTTTTAATAATCTAGGAAGAAATTTGGGCATTTACAGTATATTTTCAATGAATATATATAAAACGTTAATGATTTATAAACATTGGCGTACCGTAAAACAAATTATTTTTGGCAATTTATCACATGATTTAAATTTGGGGGTATTAATGTAAAAATAACATTATACTCATTTTACATCACTAGAGGAAAACACTAAATCCCATTAGTTAAAAAATGCAGAAGCATTCAAAATAATGATCAGAAACATGGTTCAATAATTTGGGGAAAGAGGGAAAAACACGACTTTTCCTTGAGTTTGCTTTAACTTTAAACTCTTAAGAGCAGGACTTTTTTCGGTCCGATATCAAAGACGTTTCTGAGACAGATTCTTTATATTGTTTTTTGGAAACTTGAAAAAATATTAATAAATAGAAATAATATTTTTTTGATAGTTTATAGAATGTTCAATCAGTCCAGATAACTTTTTAAGGAACATTAATTATTTTTATTCAATGTTTAATCTACTCGGAAACCATACACCTGGGATATTTTTGATGCTAATTTGAAAGACTGAAGTGGATTACATTATTCACAAAGCTAAAAGAAAATAATCAAAGCAATATCAGAGAAAAATCATCTAACAATCGGGAATTGCGTCCAAAGCTAAAGAAAAGTCGTGTGAGAGGATATACACTGGATATTCATGAGTGGACACACTTTTAAATCAAATATATTATTGTAAGCCGAAATATCCACCCTACCGACATGGTTTGCGTGGATGGGAAACCACTTCCGAAAGTAGACAGTTTCAAATAACTTGGCTCCACAGAAATATAGGATAATTATAATAAAGGATCGAGGTAAACCAGCGTATAAGCACGAATAGAGCCTTCATATCTGTGTCAAGAATAATGAATTTCCAGAAAATCTCTAAACCTATGAAGCTAAGGATGTACAATGTTGTGATAAAACCAGCTCCGAAATATCCAGCGAGACCTGGCCTCTGACAAGTACCCTATAAATCAGAATTGAGATTTGAACGGAAGTCCTCCGTATAATTACAGGAGCGATCTGGGATCAGAGCCTTAACACAAGCAGGGGAAGAATTAACAGTGTACTTCTTGCAGAGATCGGTCAGTCAAGGAGGTTAAGATGGGCAGTACATGTGGCTCGAAGTATTCCATCAGGACGCCGCTACACAACACTGAATGGCAGTATAATTGGAAAGAGACTACGTGGGAGGCCAGAAACCAGATGGATGGACAGAATCAATAAAGATGCGAAAGAGCTGCTCGTAGCAAACTGTAGAAACAGTAGCTCAAGCAGGTAAGGCGTTGAGAGGGCCGTCCGTAGCTCAGATGGTTAAGGGTGGTGCCGGTTCGGATCCATCCTAGAGGGTGGACTTTTTTCATTTCGTGGTTGTCCCACGAAATAAAAAAACTTGATCCTACCCCCTACCACGCTTCGAATAGATGAGCCACCTCTAACCCCCTCCACCCTCAAGACGTTTCCAGAAAGAGGGTTATAAAAGAAAAAAGTCAGGCATGAGGAAAATTGGTTTGGGTAGCCAAAGATTGACAAGATCTATATAGGCAACAGAATATATATTCATGCCTGACTTTTTTCTTTTATAACCCTCTTTCTGGAAACGTCTGGAGGGTGGAGGGGGTTAGAGGTGGCTAATCTATTCTAACCGTGGTAGGGGGTAGGATCAAGTTTTTGATTTCGTGGGACAACCACGAAATGAAAAAAGTCCATCCTCTAGGATGGATCCGAACCGGCACCACCCGTAGTTTTCAGGTTGCTAAGATCTGTGCCTTAACCATCTGAGCTACGGACGGCCATCTCCACGCCTTATCTGCTTGACCTACTGTTTCTACAGTTTGCTACGAGCAGCTCTTTCGCATCTTTATTGATTCTGTCTATCCATCTGGTTTCTGGGCTCCCACGTAGTCTCTTTCCAATTATACTGCCATTCAGTGTTGTGTAGCGGCGTCCTGATGGAATTCATGTGGCTCGTACTGCCCATCTTAACCTCCTTGACTGACCGATCTCTGCAAGAAGTACACTGTGCCTTAACCATCTGAGCTACGGACGGCCCTCTCCACGCCTTATCTGGCCTTATATGTGTGTATTATATACAGGAATACCAATAACAAACATATTTTTGACGTTCTGGGTTGTGATTTATATTAACATTTTAAAACAGGATACTGATAGTATGACGATGAACTCCATTCATTAATATATAAACGTTATCATTATTTATGTTTATGTTTTTTTATTCCAATGCCTTGATTCCAGCTATCGTATATATCGCTTCCATCACGCAATGCTCCCCCTCTTATATTTACAGACATCCTTTCACTTTTAATTACTTTCATATCATAACGTCCTGATCCCTACCACTGCCAGGACATGAGGTGGAAAGGACTGCTATTGGTCGTGTGGTTGGACTAATTAGCCAATGCCTTTCTCGTCTGCTTCGCCTGACCAATCACCATTTTCAGAAAACTCATCAGTCGAGGGTGCACAGTTGACTGGTTCTGACTATGCCTTTCTTTCAGACAACCTTTTCCGTTATTTACATTTTTCTGGTATTTTTCTCTTTTTTGTTGCTTCACAGATTTGTTTTCCCAATTAGTTTTTCTCTTTCCCCAGTAATATGTTTTACCTCCTACAATCGGATGAGTTAAAAATCTCGACCGAAATGGAACCTCACGCCCAGTTCTGTTCGGTTTTCTAGCTTTAGGGGCTTAGTTAATTTGTCTATTCTTCTGAGATTAATAGAACCGCGACTTATTTGTATTATTACTTTAAACCTACTGAATTAGCAGATGACCAAAATATATTGTATTGTTTTTATTTTTTTTATTTTTATTTTGATGAACTATTTCATTTGATCAATCTTCAATTATTTAAAAATTTGGTTTATTTTATTCTTGAAAATAAAACTGCATTTAACTACAAATTTTTGTTATTTTGTAAATAAAAAAAAATACTTAATAAAAATTTAATATTAATTATATTGCTTATCAAAGTATGAAAATTTCAATTTTTTCAATATTAAAAGTTTCGCCTTATTGCTAATGTAATTCAGGAATATTTGAAATATATGATAAAACATAGTTGAAAAAAACTAATACGATATAAATTAAATTACAAAATATAATTTTTTTAAAATTTAAATATCATAAAATACCTAATTGTTGGTATTCCAATTGAATTTCGTACTTTTTGAAATGATTTCTTCATGATAAGTCTTCTTAATTATTTTACATTTCACAACTTACCTTTAACTATCTCTAAATACTTTATTTTGAGAGTTATAATATTTATTTACCTCATGGATCATGATCAATAATTAAAAATTTAACTAACCATTTGGCTGTTAACTTATACTGGAAATGTTATTATATTTTATTGTTAATAATTTAACAATAATTATATTTGTCGATGTACTTTCACTATATTTTAAAAAGAAAATTTTTTTTCCTGGTCAGAATTATACGTGTCTTAGATAAGAAACTGACTTTCTGTGTTTCAGTGTCTGGTATTGGATAAATAGTTATAACGGAACATTGGCGTACCCAGCTAGAGGGCAGGAGGGAACAACGCCTCCCCCGCCCCCTTAGAAGTAAAAAAAATTAATTATTTATTAAAAAATAATTTTATGTTAAGCAAATACGAATTGTAATTACTAATGAAGCACTAGGCAATTATGTATAATTTTCTTAAAAATTTGGTTTGATTCGCCTTTTCCGTGATGAAATGTAGTACATGGAATATTGCTTGCTACCATAGTTTTGATCCTGGGTACGCTCTTGTAACAGACCAAAGTCTTTTTTTTCTTTTCTAGTATCACTAAGCTGTCTAATTACGTTTACAACTTAATCCACTATATATTGTTGGTGTATATCAATAATTATAAGTACATGTTTATTGGCGCTTGTTTGATATAGATACATAGTTGCGGTGTATTTACAAAAAAAATCTTAACTACCCAATATTCAAATATTTAATTTGTAACTTAAAATTATGAAATATTTATTTTAGATACAAATGATTCAATGAATGCTATTTAACAACAAAATGAAATAATTCTAATTAATACGACTAATAACCCAATATTTCCAAGGAATCATTTATAAATCGTAAATAATTCTTTATGTATAAAATATACACATTTTCTTTTATCATCAAAATAATAGTATATAATCTATGTTATTGATATTAATTAGCTATTTTCATATTTTTCACAATATTCACATCCCATCGTTTAATTTCCAGTCCTCTGTTCAGTTCATGGCAACAGTTATCATTTTTTGATTATATTTTTCAAGAGACCTAGAATATCACTACAATATATAGCCAATGTGAAAGGCAAGAATTCTTGAAATCGGTATACTGTCATTTATATCAAGACAAAACAGTAATTAGTTATAAAATTATTCAATTAAAAAAAATTGCCTTGTTTTCCTCAAATGAACATTTCTGGGTGAAGTATCTTTTGAAACTGACCACCGGAACTCATGTAAACTTTTTTTTTTTAAATTACATATTTATTCAGCTTTAGATAGTTCTAGTAGCTACTACTTTCATCCGTGAGATCGAGCTCTTCAGCTGCATGTCTTACAAAGGAAGGGAAGGTACTTGTTTTGGAAGAACGAACCTATTCAGTCCATAAAGTACCATTAGGTCTCGAAGGAAAAGTACAAAACATGTATCAGATGAGAAATGTCGGTGTTCTTAATACATACTAATCAATGGCATAGAAGTTTGTTGGAGAAAGTCTAATAAAAAAAAATTAATAATGTAGTGTTAAGTTCTCTAAATTAACAATTAATTATCTGGTATATATTGCAATAAATAGAATATACTCTGAAATTTAGTCAATAATGAAATATATTTACTTGATCGTAGTACTAATAATCATTATATTAATTGTAATAATATTATAAATATATAATTTGTTTCACTATCCGATCTTCACACTTATATATATATATTTTTTTTAAATATCATATAGCCAAATATTAAGACATTTATTTTATCTTCAAGGAAGTTTCTGGAATACTCTGTACTCCCCTCCAGTTTCTATAATTATATGTTCACAAAATAATATTAAAATATTTATTTGTCAGTTTTTACATTATTAATTAGAAATTAAACTAATTGATTGCATGCAATTGTAAATATGCTTAAAAAAAATAATGAAGGCGAAGAAGCCGAAACGACCCTGAAGATAAAATACATGGATTAAGATCCATTGTGTTTTTTATTTAAATTATATTCATATAACCCGGTTATATTGTGATTTATTTAAAACATTTATTATTTATATTTTATATTTAAATTTTATTCTATGTATTTTAAAGAGGGAAAAAAGGAAATATATATATTGGGTTAAGAGAGAAAATATGAAAAAAATAAATATATATGTATGTATAGTATAAATAGAAAAGTACAAACATTATAATTAAAAATTAAATTCATATATTACTATTATATATTACAAGTTTAATCGACTATTCCTATATTTAATAAGACTTGGAAAATTGTTTGAGCAGATTTAAGTATGCTGTGTATTCAGCAACCCGATACAGTTGAGTAGCATAAGTTTTCTCTAGAAACTTTTTCTATCTTGACCTTAAGACAACATATGAGGATAAAAAAATATAAAAATACATATGATATATTTTAAATTTTACAATTAAAGCTAAATAGAAAAATCGGCTTGATAGGAAATAAATGATCCACAGTTTAAGTAATATTTATCAGACTGCAAGAATTAATTTTAAATTTTATTTTAACTTTTCATCCACCCAAATCCACTTGTTTCTGACCTGGCTTCTCTTTCATTACCTAGTAAACCTCCTAGGCGTCTGAAAAGAAGATGACCTCGAGATCTTCTCTAGAAATGTTATTGGAGTTCTATCAGTGGGTAGATTCTGCACATCTTTGTATCATGTCACTATTAGAGAACAGAAAATTTACTTGTTGTATATACAGTTGTAAATAACAATAAATAAATAATTTTAAAAAAAATTATTTTAATCTGGATTGATAAGAGCGATGCTAATGAACTTTGTTTTATAATTAGCTCAAGTTTACTTTCTTTTTATTAATATTTTGTATATGAATGTTGAATTTAGACCAAAATAATAAATAAATATAACAAGCATTGTTTTCATAGGCTGTTGAAAGCCTGATGAATGGTATGGTGACGACGTAGAACAACCAAGCCTCTAATAAATGAGGAGGCTAACACCATGAGAAAGAAAAATAACTCTATTTTAAAAATGAGCCCAAATAATACGAAGCTGTTTGTTAGGTTGCGGCCGGGGTATGATTATGTGAAATGGAATAACAAATGTGACAAGGGTAGACGGCCAGAATCCGATTTCTGAACTTAATGAAGGCTCTTTGACTCCGCCGAATAAAACAGACTAATTCCTCCTCTTGTTCGTATTTTGCCATAATAATGAACCGAAAAGAGATTCGTTTGTTCAATTAGTTTTTAATGAGCTGTTTGTTTTTAGTGCTGCACGAAAACTCGCTATTTGGGCGAAATGGGTAAACAAGTCTGTTTATTTGCCTCTTAATTATATCCCGGAAATTGAGACGAATTTATCGAATTATTGTGTGGCGTGGAGAGGTGCTTGAAATTAATATTCGTATTGTAATTGTATAATTCAAATACAATTACAAGGGACACCTCTGAGGGGATAAAACAACAGGGCACTTCTTCCGGGTTAATGTTATGATGAGCTTATGTGTTGATAGAAATATATACAATTTAAAATACTATTGCCTTCTCAAAATTTACAATTTTTATCTTGGTGGAACAGTTACACTAACGATATTTTAAACTTACAGCCATTTTTATTTTTATATTAGTATATGTACCGCCGAAGCGAGTACAAAATATAGCGAATAAGCGAATACAAAAATATAATATGAAAAGAAATTAATTTTCACAAAACTACCCTATAGAAGAATATATATATATATATTTTTTTTCTTACCTCCTAAAACAAATAAAAACAACAAATTACAATATATACAAAGGATAAAATATATGTACATATTCAATCGCCGGCACATTTACAAATAATAAATATTTTTATATAGGGTAGTTTTGTGAAAATTAATTTTTCATATTATATTTTTGTATTCGCTTATTCGCTATATTTTGTACTCGTTTCGGCGGTACATAACCATATACTAATATAAAAATAAAAATAGCTTTTTTTTTGTTTTCTTTTTCCGAACCCTCTAAAACAGAAATAAAAAGTGAATTAGTAAGTGCATTCCTGTGAAAAAGAAAAGTAATTCGTGTTCTGTCTTACCTTTTACTACCTTTGGTATTTTAAGGTTACCTGTTATGTTTAATGTTATATATGAGGAATCCATTCTAAAAAGGAGCTATTTTAAGTCCGGAGGTGAGGGGCCTTCTCGTGTTAAATAAATTAAATTATTTAATTTGTCTACACAATAAAAATGGCTTCTTTTTTTTCCGAACCCTCTAAAACAGAAATAAAAAAAATAATTAGTTAGTGCATTACTGTGATAAAGAAAAGTGATTCGTGTTGTGTCTTACCTTTTACTACCTTTGGTATTTTAAGGTTACCTGTTATCTTTAATATCATATATGAGCTATCCATTCTAAAAAGGAGCTATTTTAAGTCCGGAGGTGATGGGCCTTCTCGTGTTGTATAAAAATGACTGTGAGAATAAGTAAGTTTAAAATATCGTTAGTGTAACTGTTCCACCAAGATAAAAATCGTAAATTTTGAGAAGGGAATAGTATTTTAAATTACCAAAACTGACTCACAACATTGGATTTATTAGTTGCAGTATTGGATTCCATACGGTATATCTACCCTCCACTATCGTAAACAAATATAACACGACTTCAAAGGTAAAGGACTTCTCTCAAATCGCTGTTGGTTATTACAGCGACATCTGTGTACATACGCTAAAGGGTAAAATGGCGGAAAATGTCGGCCACATAGCCAGCCTATTTGGCGGGACATGTGCGCTTTTGGCGGGTAACAGGACGGAAAGCGGCTTCCATCCGAGCGTGAAATTGCATACGTCGGCCGCCTGCAGCATTTATAGATGGAATCAGAGTACAATAGCTCACCATTCCGGTCTTTGTTTCATTTCGATCAGAAATCGATCGGTTACAGGAGTGCCTTCTTGATATTTTGGAAGACGTCTTTGGTGGTACACGTTTCATGTGTACCTTTTCGAAAGTTGCTAAAATGAAAGTATGCAATAAAAAAACATATTTTAGCTTTTTGAGAGTGTCAGCTATATCTAATACTGTGTATTCGTTTTATACTTGAAGATTAACAAAAATACTTAAAATGATGCGTATGAAAGATCTACTCCCTTAATCCTTCAAATTAAACTAGCAGGAAGGTTGTTAATTACTGGATATTGTTATTCCTCATTCCTTATATTATTATTTAAAATAATTTCCGGAATTAAATATTTTTCTTTATTGGAGACACCAATTTATGTTTGTTTTTTTTTTGTAGTTTAGTTTTTGTTGAGTTATTTAGGAGCTTTCCATACTTCAAAATCGTATTTTTTAATAATTTTAGATCAGTAATATATTCCTTACTTCGATGTTTTAGACTCAGTCCTTCTTCATTTATTATTACAGTTAGATCTTGTGTATTTCTTTTTTTTTTTTGCATCAATATCCTTAAATGTTTTGTTTAATAGTCATTTATTTTACAACTTATCATTGAAATTTTGTGATCTTTATACTTTTTAAATTATAGCTGTTACTGATGTTATTGAAACACTGCAAACCATGCTAAAAAGAAAAAAGAAAACAATTTGCCAGACATATCTCTGATTATCAATTTAAATTTTGATTTATGTGGATCAATAAATTAAATTTTTAAAAACTTTTGTTTATTATTTATTTATTGACATTTATTATTTACAACTATACTAATTTTAAAAACTAAAAAATTTTTTTCCAACTAATTAAGCATACTGGAGTATGTTTATTATCACAGCTGAGGGCAGAAAATACATGGAACAAAAAAATATCTAACTGTAAGACAATTTATTATTTAAAAAATTATTTAAACCATGGGATGTAATTTTTTTAGTAGAGCAGCTTAGAAAAAATCTACAATATTGTTCATGTTTCATAATATTATAGAAAAGTGTGTTTAAATTATTTTTTTAGATAAACTTGCACAATAAATAGCTTTCAGGGAAAAAAATTAACATTTTCCACAAAATACAAAGTGCCTTAGAAATTGTGGCTTGTCAAATTCTTGCTATAAGCCAGTTTTATGAATCATTATCTGGAAAAATCAACATGAATTTAAAAAAACTTTCAGGAATCAAACATAAAACTTGAGAATAAATTCCAGTAGTTTTATCAATTTAAAAGTCCTATCAAATTATCTCAGGTAAATACTATCTTCTTTTTTTTCCTTAAATTTCTTTTATTTGAGAAACTCCAATTCAAATTCAAGCAAATTTAAATTTAAATATCATAATAATTATCATTGTTGTAATTATTTGTTACCCATTGTCATAATGGTTCAAAGCAAAGCAAAATGGCTCATAAAAAATCTATGACTGACTCTGAATGTATTAATTAAACCAATTAAGACAATGAGAAATATTATGTTATTACAACTATTTTTTAAAAATTTATTTATTGTAATTTACAACTTTACAAAAAATACAATAAGTAAATTTTTGGAATGTTCATACACTCGAAAATCTTGCAAAGTAACCACCCAGTGATAGTACTTCATACATTATTTTAAATAAGAAGGACCCGTGGCCATTTTCTTTTCAGACGCCTCGGAGGATTATCAGAGTTTGTTATATTAAAAAAAAACCTGTATGTTAATTCATAGTGAACGGATAAAAAAATAAATTCAGATAGCATTGCCTTTCCCTTAAAGGTTTATACATTTGATGCTTAAGCTGAAATAGACGCTGCATATTTTTTATTCAATTTGTCATTTTTTATTACTTCTTTATTCAATAAATTTTTAAAGATTTAATATTTGCGAAATAAAATTATGTTGTATTTTGAACATTTTGCATAAAACGATGTTGTGCGTCTACTGTCTTAATTTATACTTTACAATTTCAGCTTCTCCAATTGGAAAAATACAGCTTTATATCCACTTTTTTGGCAAATATGATGAAAATATCAAGACCAAAAGCTATCTATTATCATTTATTTATTATGATATATAATATAATATATTATATATGTGTATTATTATTATATGGATCTGATTTGCTACCACACCAAAAACCTGAGATGCTTCACACGCATCATTAACGTCCAAAATTTAAAAAGATTATGATATTGGAATATTTTCCAGAATCTTGCATCTGCTAATAACCAATCGTTCTTCCTAGGTTCTTCCTTCAATTCCTCAATTAAAATCTAATAATAAACGAACCGCGCTAAATTCCCCCAAAGAGGTCATTATTCCCAACACCTAAAAAGTAGCTCATTATAATGCAAATATTTCTTTGTTTTTGTTCTGGCCCAAAATAAAAGACAGAGAGGAGCGAAGAAGTGGAGGTCGTGTCCTGGAATTGTTTTATTTCCTCTTCTTCGCGCCTCACAATTGTCTGCAACGGCCACTGCCTCCTAAATAAATCGCTGTGAAAAAATGCGCGGGTGTTGAGGAAAGAGTGCGTGTGGCGCATTAATTCGGTGGGAGAATAATGCCCGCGACACGTGGCTTTTTGGCGGGAACAGTCATCAGTCCTGCGGATTTAGGATCGGCGGTGCCTCTCGTGAAATTTGTCCTGGCTGAGGACAAATGTCTGTGTCCGGGTTTATCGCCCCTTTTACACTAATTAGTGGCGATTTGTTCTGTTTTGTAGGAGAAGATTGGAGGAGTGGGCGCTTTGTCTTCTCATTGTCTCGTAATCGGATGGATGACCCATCGGACAATCCCTGTTGATAAGGGCATCTCTCTCCAGAGCAATAAATTGTTAATGTATATCTTCCTGAATCATAAAACCAGGCATTTACAACACTTTTTACATTAAATATCAAGAAAAAATTGTTATTTTTTTTTATAAGATTATTTTAATTCGTGTTAATAATAATATAATATACTATAATAATACTAATGAAATCACGACTAGTTCTCGGATAACTTATACCATTTTCGGATATAACATAAAAAACCCATTAATTTAATTAATTCAATTACTGTTCAATTTAATTTAATTATTTTTATAAAAGAAAGCTTTCTCTATCTATAGATAAATAACTTAAATTAAACTATCATTAGTATTTTTCATGTCCCCTGAACCACTTCTGATCATTATAATTTATTAACTAGTCTCCTTTAATTTTGAAAAAGTTATGTATTATTATGTGTTTTATGTTATATATTTGAATACTCAGGAATTATTCCATTTCTAAAAATATTAGATCAGAACGATTTTTTTTTAATTATAAATAATTTCATAAAATTTAATACATTGATTATAATGTAAAGGTTGAATTCATAGTGGGTCCTGGACTAGATAGAAATAACCTAGAAAAGTGCCTGTTTAATTTTTTTATTTTGTCAACCTGAAAAAATACTTATTAAGTACGATATTTACACGATTAGCTTAATGTAGGTAATATGTAAGGTCGAATTATATAATTTTAATATGAATGGAATTCCTTATTTGTACTGTCAAATTATTTGAAGTGGTGTTGTTGCATGGGGTTAAGTTTTAAAGAAATAATTATTCAATGGTTTGTTTTCATAAACAGTTCTATACTTTACAATCTTCATTTATCGCTATTATTTCACTATCCTTGTATCACTATCATTATTTAACTACAATCCACCAAACCCAAGGAGAATTAATAATTGAGATACGTGTACACCGTCGTATCCGAGTGAAAAAATACAAAGCAATAATTATGTTATGATTATAGTAAAAATAGAAATAAAAAAATACTAATATTATTATATTGAATTCGATTTTTCTAACTTGGTTCTTTTCATACGATCGAAACAAGTAAACATTTTGGTTAATACTTTACATACATTATCTACCATGTATTTTAATCGAACCCTGGCCATCGAATTACATTAAGTAATTTTTCTCCCTAAGAAATATTCATTTATATTTAAATTGTATCCCCCACATTAAAACATTCATGGTTAACACATAGCTTCTAAGTCTGCAAAACTAAATAGCACAATCTAAAACTTAATTCACAACATAATCACTAAAAATATGTACTTGCATTAGTTAATAACATTTAAATTGATTTTTTTTTCTTTTTTCGATTTTTCGTTCTATCAATTATTTATTTTTAAAATAATATGATTTTATTGGACAAGAGGTAGTATTTATTTATATTGAGATTTATACACACAGGTATAAATTATATCGTTTAATCGTACAAGTATTCTGTTCACGTATATATAAAAAAAATGTATTCATTACATTTTTTAATGATGAGAAGATAGTTGACCTTGGATAATATATCGAAGGGAAGATGGTTGGGCGTGCGGTCCGAGAATAACAGAAATAAGTTAAAAAAACATATTATTTTGTGCTAACGTTTCGGCCAGAACTTCTAACCTTAATCAGGGCTAAGAACATAAAACAAGGTAACAACCAATGAATAAAAGGATGTAAAGAATGATCAAAGTAAATAATTGTAGAGAATAAGAAAAGATAAAAATAAAGTAATGAAAGAATTGGGAAATATAATGTATATTCAGATAATTAAATATTTAAGTAAAATGACATGATTAATGAAATAAAAATATAAAATTATTTAATGAAAAGAAACAACGAAATATAAATATTTTCATTTAATGATAATAATTGAAAAATTAAAGTTATGTGAAAATATAAAGAGGAAGAAAATATATGTAACTAAACCGACTAAACATTTCTTTCTCTTTGTTTTTTTATTAGCTTTAATTTTTAAATGATTTAAATTAAAATATTCCTATTTCGTTGTTTCTTTGCATTATATAAGTTTATATTTTTATTTCATTATTTATGTTATTTTACTTACATATTTAATTACCTATATATACGTTTTATTTTCCACTTCTTTCATTAATTTATTTTTAACTATTTTCATTCTGTACAATATTTTACTTTGATTATTCAATATATCCTTTTATTCATTGGTTGTTATCTTGTTTTTAGCCCTGATGAAAGCTAGACATTCTGGTCATTCTGAAACGTTGGTACGAATAAATACGTTTTTTAATTTATTTGTTTTATTCTCTGACTACACTCTCAACCATCTACTCCTCTATACATTACTATTTTTTTTATTATTTTGATTGTTTTTTAACTGTTTTATAGTTTATTTGTATCCATATCAAGATAAAATTGTGTAAGTATTGTACTCAGTTACTTATGAAAGGAAAATACTTGTTTACATTGTGGCCAGCTCTGTTTATATGGAGACTTTCCACAAAGACAAATAAAAAAATATTTCAAATTACTTTACGACTCAAATGCAGAGTGGCATTAAGTCCAATGCCACTCCTTTTGGAAATACGAATGTTAGTGATGATTTAGTTTTGCCATTGTGATTTAACTATTGCCTAGTCGAATCCCTTCGTATTACTTCGCCTTTGGTCGGGTAAATGATGTGGATTATTCATCACTCCTAATATCTTCAATTTATTATTAATAGTCTAAGCTGATATCTATAAATCTGAACGATATTTTCATAAATACTTTGGTAGTTTATAATGCTCGTTCTTACAAATATCGTATGATGTGAAGGTAGGTATCCTAAGCTAAATAATTTCTATAAATAGAATAATTACAGGTTTTTAGCATCAACACAACTTCGCACATCATACCAAAGCCGTTGTGTATAAAAGTTCTCTCACGAAGTATTAGTACATGCGAGGAAGGGATATTACCCCAGCATCAATCTATCTGCTGCCGGAAAATGTTATGCCTCCTGGATCATTTGCTCCCGTTTCCTGTTCCCGAGTAACAGGTCCTTCCGCCAGTTTTACGACTTGCCAAGCTCACGTCTGATCCATTTCGGTCGCCCCTCCCAAAAGTTTTAGAAGCTCCCTCCCGACGATAAGAAAGTTTGCACCGCCTCCTTTGACATTTTCCTAGCGACCTTTCCCCGGTTGCTAAGGCCACTTCATCACCTATTCCTCTTGATGACCCTCCTCATCTTTTGTTCCTCCTTTCATTAACCGGCTCTTACTCTTCAACCATTAGAGTGCTAGTTTGATTCGTCATCCTCTTGGAGCAGCCAATCAGTCTACTCCGAGAGGAAATCACCTTTGCTGAGAAGCACAGTGTGAGTTCTTGTAATTTTCTACTGAATTTTTTTAATCACTTATTATAGCAAGAGTATTTTTCATAGGGTGCTTAATTTAAGAATTCTAGATATTTATCTATTATTTTCTCTATTTTTTTAGTTTTTAGTGATCACCGTGTAATATTTTATTTTACATATAAGATGGAATAATATTAAATGGATCATAAAAATTTAATTTGACTGATGATTAATTTGTATATATATTAGAATTTATAAAGTAGTGGTTGGCCCGTCGTTAAGCGGACAGTGGCTACTCACAAGTATTGATAAACGAATGTAATATTTTATTCGTTCATCAAAAATGCTGTTATATATTTTGGACTTCCTGCTTATGATTCATCGTCAGTTGCATGGAAATTAACTTAAAAATTTAAAATTTATTAAATATAAGTATATTTTTATGTATTCATTAATTTATTAACCTGTTTATTTGTGTTTTAACTTAATTATTACTTTTAACAAACTTTTTTTTAAATCTATTTGTTTCTTTATTTTTTATTTAAACTGATCTATTGTTGTGACTATTGTGCCTTTGATTTGTTTTTATATTGCTATCTAATCATAAATTCTTCTTTATCGGATCAAACTTGTGATGCAGATCACTGGAGAGGGGAGTTAAATAGGAAAATAGGGAAAATAAAATAAGAGAGTAAACTAGGGAAAATAAAATTGGCAGGTAAATGGAATAGGATTGTCAAATAAAATTGTTGAATAGAGAAATAGGGTAAAAAGTAGTTATAATATATTGTATTTAGTATACAGAAGATTATTGATTGCAAAAGGAAAGGGTAGACAATTTATATTTTTTGTTGTTGTATTATGTGATTATATGTAGTGTATGCATGTCCGATCATTGATTGGTATAGTGTGTATTATAGCAACCTAATGTATTTGCGCAGTGTGGCTAAATAAACCATTACTCTCCAATGGATATGTTTTTTAGTTCACTCTTCGTTAAGTTCACCTACCAGAAAACATAAAAAAGTTAATTAAAGAGGTTCTGTTTATGGTGAATTTTATTTTCTAAAACTTGGAAATTTTTTACGGTCTGTCTTGAAGTGCTAAAGATTTAATCATGTAGAAGTATTCATCCATAATTATCTTGTTAATCAATTGGTAATTAGTGCACTAACAATTTTATTAACATAAACTCCGAAACTTATATTTCATATAATATATGTGATACAAAAAATATATAAAATAAAGACTAATAGAATAAATACATATTTAAATATTGTAAAATAATTTATTTACTCCAGAAAAGGACGATGTCTAGAAGTGAAAAAAAAAGATTCTATTTTCTATGTTGAAGGAAATTTAACGGGTAATAGCATTTAACGGGACTATAATTTTAAGTTAAATCACAGGTATTTTCTAATATTTAGAAGAAAGATTTCTTATAATTTGATTAATTATTATTTAGCAACTTTGGAAATTTGGATACATGTAAAATCGGAATTTCCGTATTATTACAACTAAATGGTAATGGGACGTAATATGTCATGAAAAATGAAAAACACCGTATTTAAATTAATTACTTACGCACTGTAGAAATGAACATCCATAGTAGTCTTATAATTGAAAGATTTTTGATGCTTTTTTTATCTTAAACAGTTTTAATCCAAAATATTGTAGGCTGCCTGTAATGACAGTTAGGAAGTAAAGATTCTAACTTTAGGGGGGACATTTTTGGGAGTTCAAACAGAATTTCAGATGAATTCCTTCTTGCATTTTTCAAAAGGATTTGATGACTCAATTTTGGACATATTCCCGCTTCTCCCTGAGCCACAGAAGGGTATAACTTTATACCATATCTCTGAGTTATTAACCTTGAAGTTAATTATTGATATGTTTTCTTTGAATAATAAATTTATAATTATTATATTTATATTTTAAAAAATAAATTTTATATTTACTAATGTAATTTCTATTACTATTCATGCAGCAAATCATAAAAAAAATTATATTTCCTCATAATAAAAAAAATGTACTCACATTGCACGTTTAAGACATTAAGGAACAGATTTTTTTTCCGTTTCTATCTGTGTGTAGTCAAATTAGTGATCGTATGTAATCCGATTTCCGATCCAGAAAATTGCTACTCCGACTTGGCCTGAATTTGGAAGAAAGTCAGGCATTATTGTAAATTTTGTTTTGTATTAATTTAAAGTCGAGTTGGGTACTTAGGCATATGCATGCGAAAAACTGCATTCTAGAAACGATTTCTATATAATACAACAACGGCTCGTCCCATAGATTTTATTCTCAAACGACCGATTATTGATCTTGAAGTAATGAAAATAACGTACGCAATAAAGATGTGGAGATTAATCTTCATAAAAAAAAAAAAAAAAGAATTTTCCTACGCCAAAGGAGGCATTTCTGCCATTTTGTTGAGAAAAAAAATTGCAACCTCCCACCCTTTATAATCCGAAATACTTAAAAATTTGAAACAATAACTCCAAAGCCCTGCTACCACAGCAGGACTCCAGCAAAGAGGATTATCCTGGAATGTATGCTCCAGGCTGCCACTAATTAGTGCACCTGCACCTAAACCCAAGGAGTGAATTTTCTTGTCCCGGTTTGTCAAGTTTCTAACGCTGAAATTGTCATAGCTGCTGTTTTATTATTTAATCTTGAGCTGTCAGTGAAATCACGTTGAATTAACTTTTGATTAATATTAATAAAATATGATTGAATTAGATAATTTATTATTGAATAATAAATTATTATTTATTATACCCACTAAAATCATTACAGGAGGGTATGAAAAAAAAATTATTGATCTATATAAGAATATAACTGTTACTTTAATGGCATGAAGAAATCATAAAAACTTCAAAGTTAAAGATCATAATTTTTACATAACCGAGTATATCTGATTACCTATTTTATTAGCTAAAGATATTTCTTTATTTAAAAAATCATTAGCAAAAATATTTTTTTATAATTTATTTATTGTTATTTACAACTGTAAAATATTTACAAGTAAATTTGCTGTATGTGATATAATGACATGATGCATACATGTGGGGAATCTACTTAGTGATAGAACATCAAAAGCAAAAATTAGATATTTTTTAAATTTCTATTTGGAATACCATGGAGGCGAATCTATGGTTGGCGGCTCCTAACAGAAATTTAAATAAGATATATTTGTACATTAATTCTGAACTGTAACCGATAGAAAGGTATAAAATATTAAATATATAATAGAATAGACGTCAGAGACATTGTAATATGAATTTAGTTTATGTTCAGTGATCTTTTAAGAAGGAATTGGAAAACTCAAAGAGTTTGAGGATTTTACATCGCTTTGGATTACTTTTGGCTCCAATATTGCGATTTTCAATTCTTTGAATAGCACAGTATATGTTATGGCATCATTGATTCTATCTCGAGAAGAAAGGGCCATATCTACTTCGAAAAATGTATCTTGGGTTCGTATTGGCATTATAGTAACTCTTTCGGAAAAGTGCACTTGGTGGCGACAAGATAGAGCAAGCTGGCAGCGGAATGAGCCATCAGGAAAGCGAAGACTATATCAGAGCCTCAGCACTTAAGGATCATCTTCTACAATATTACAAAGCTGGGTCTTATCTAATGGAACTTTGGCAGAGAGGGGAGGACGCCTGGATTATAAACAACTTATCGTAGAACAATAACTCCCCCAGCTCGAGATCTTTCAGATCTAAATGGATCAGGATCCATTAGCTCCAGGATCTTGGCTTAGATCACGTTCATTTTTGTTATCAAAAATAGTATTGCATCTATCAAACGCATGGTATAGTCTATAGTCCAGGTTTAAAAAAATACAAACCAAAAAATCGGGTTATTTTTCAAAAAATACCTTAATAATGTAACTACTTCAAATTCGCATCAGTAAATTTACTATATACTACAACTATGTCAGCATATTTTTGAAATGCCTTTTCAGATGAAAACGTTTTAGAATATAATCTCACCAATAAAATTTGTACTCCGGAGGTAAAGGACACATGTTTATTTTTTACCTGTTTAGCATAAGAATTGTTTTTTGTTTTTCTTGGATATATATAATTATCTCAATGATCATTGCTTTTTAGATAAAACGAATAATTGCATCAATTCGGAAAAAAAAATTGTTCAAACTGCTCTCCTTTGAAGTTAAGAAATTGTATCATAGTATATTATATCCCTGAGGTATAGGAATTTCATTGTTTTTTCGCAGAGTTATAGATAACTATTGTGAGAGGAATTGTTTCTAATAAATGTTTTTAATAAAACACTAGGTATAAAAGTAGTGTTTTATTAAAAATATTTATCAAAGGGATACAGCAAACTCTACTCATTTGAAATTATAGAAATATGACATGGTGTGTTCTATGTCCAAGTTACAGATTTACATATGTATACACACATATAAGTACATATTTCACTCATATAAAAAATATGTACAGTTATAATTTTTATTTGTAAAATTTTAACTTCGATTTTTTTCGGTTGGGTAAGAAAAAAAAAAAAAAATTAATTATATGATATTACTGTAAAAACAAACCCTTAAGTTATTATATCCTTATAGTACGAGATCGCAAGTGGAGAAAAAAGTTCAGCTACTTCACCCCAATTTTTGATTACTTTAATGAAAATTATGTATAATTACTAGTCAAAATTGATTAGTCTGCCATGTATACGTAGGGGGAATAAAAAATGGCGGCTTTTTAAATTTTTCATTCAGAGCTCTATATCTTTAAAACTACCAACAATAGAAAATCTAAGAGAACATCATTAAAGTAGAGTAAATTTGCTTAACTGTAAGCCCTAGTAGAGCTATTTACGTCCAATAGTTCTCGAGATATAGCTTTTTAAAAAGCTAAATTTCATAAAAATGTTATATGGGACGTACTGAAAGATCAGTAGTTAGTGAATTTATTTGAAAAATCTATATCTCAAAAACCATTTGACGTACAGATATCTGTACTCAAATTAAAGCTAGTTTAATGAGCTATGAAGTAGTTTGATACGTTTATCGTCGTAGGAGTAGTAGTCTTCATGATATTTGCTAAAATTTAAAAAGTTATTAAAAACTCAAACTTATTGTCTGAACGACTATAAATCAATTTATTTTAGGATATATCATGAAAACTACTATTCCTGCGAAGGTAAAGGTCATAAACTACATTATGGTACGTTAAACTAGCTTTAATTTGAGTGCTAATAGACATCAATACGTCACACAGTTCCAGAGATATAGATTTCTCAAAATAACTTAACTAACTACAAATCTTTCAGTAGATTTTTAAGAAATGTTGCTTTTTAAAAAGCTATATCTCGAGAACTATTGGACGTAAATAGCTCTATTAGGGCTCATATTTTAGCAAATTTACCCTCCTTAAAATAATATTCTTTTAGATTTTCTAGTGTTGTTGGTAGTTTAAGATATAGAGCTCCTAATGAAAAATTAAAGTTTTTTAAGGTTTTGAAACAGCCTTTTTATTTAAAAATAAAATGCTAATAATAATAATAGACACAGGCCATAATATGCTATGACAAAGTAGTGGAGAGCTGGAAGAAACGGAAACTTCAGTACGATCAAGAGAAATAAACAGAACACTTTTAAAAGCAATAAATATGAACTGAAGAAACGTTAATCGGGGTATTATACAATTACAGAAAGGTATATTGTCATCGAAAAGCTAACCAGGAACTTGAAACATAAAATCGAATGTTTCCCAATGGATTTTGAATTTATCGTGGCCGAGTATAGTTTGTTGAAAAATGGATATTTCTATTTAGAATGCATATGAAGAGGTTATGAGTGAAATCTTCCAAATTATTACATAATGATTTATTAGTTGAACTAATAATTTATCATATCAGTAAATAAAAAAATTCCAAAAAGGTCCATTTTCATAACTTCCAAGTCCAAACGGTAAACATTAAAGTATTTTTATAAATATCAGAACATTAAGTTTTGTTTTTGTTAAACATGTTCATTTGTGTACCCTTTTAACGGAAAAGCAAAGGACAAAAAAAGTTTTAATATTTTATGACTTTAAAATTATAATTCCATCGCTACATAAGACCGAGATATGGGCTTAAAAAAATATGTCTCAACCACCATTTGGTAACCGTACGGTTGACCGTTATAACGTATTATTGAGGAGACCTATGACTTAGGCACCCAATCTTAAAACAATCGCAGAACTGCTGATTTTTTCAAAAGCCAGAAAAGGACACATTTTATTGAATTTTTATGTTCTACGTACCTTGAAACGCAAAATATTTAATTTTCAGGGATATTGGGCTCAACATTCTATGATTAAAAAGAATAAATCAAAATCAAGAAAAATCTATTTTATATCGTGCTGAATAGAACTAGTGCTGTGTACTGCCTTGGACAAAACTTGTCTAAACACTTAGTTTTTGACCAGGAAACAATATCATGAGAAACATAATACGAATAGAATTTGTAAGAAACATCAAATTGTGGAAAAAGTATTGTACTTTTTTCCCTTAAAGCTTCAAATATCGCCTGTTAAGAATCACACTAGAATAAGACCGAAAGGTACTATTTTGAGATTTTAAAATAGCTTTTAAAACATTTACAAAGCAATAAATATAATCAAATTACAACTTCTCTGGGATTTTTTTTTTCAAATTTCCCTCGACGTTTGGTCTGTTTACTAGACATTACTCTACACACCTAATCGAAGAACTGCCAACTTGCCAATAATGTCCTTTCTTACGAATAAAGATATTTTTGAAGAATGTGCTTACTATTTGCCAACAATAAACAGGATAGGACTAACCCCAAATTTATCTGATGTTCTCCCAGATGAGGAAGCTTATGTGACGGTGTTTAAATTTTTAGTTGTGCATCATCTCCTTTCTAAGTTATAGCTCTTCATCGATTTTATTTTATTATTTTATTTTTACACTGGAATTATGTACATGTGAGTGTGAAGCTTCATAATATATGATGAATAAAAGATTTATGCCTTTGAACAAGACCAAACAAACTAGCCATTACTGGATGTTCAACATAAACAGCTTCAACAGATCAGCTTTCTCATATCGTATGTCGAGCCGTAAAGGTAAAATCTCAAAATCAACTTCAGCCATTTGAATATGTCAAAAAATAATAGCCTTTGTTTAATAGCTTGGTTATCTTACTTCGAAACTCAATTTTTTGTAGTTTTATCACAATAACTCTTAACAAGAACACATTCTTAATAGGAAAATATACAGACTCCAAACACTTTCACATAATATTAATATCATAGTTAGGTATGTTTTTAGCATAAGCTATATTTCAGGCAGTTTATAAATTATCTTGGTATCATTGGAGATAGTATTGATTTGCAGTGAATTCATATCATTTGATAATGTTCGGCAGTGGTTATGAACTCTAGTACTCCTTACAACCTACTACTGACATAATCCAATCGGAATTCACAAAGACAAACAATACAAGAGCTATGGCTGATTGTGTTTAGGCAGATGTAGGAACCCGGACCTAATGTTCATCGTGCCGTTAAGACGTTCATTGTTCTGAGCCGGGGAGGGCTGGTGCTGTTCTCAGATTGGCGGGGCACCAGGGCACGTGGCTGGGCTGGGATAGGGGTCCTTAGTTAGTAATGAGGGTAATCTGCCTCTAAGCAATGTTTGTGACTCATTGAGGAGGAAATTGCAGAGGATTAAACAAAACTACAAGTATTTACTAATCAATGAGAACATTCCTTAAAAATAGAAAATAAAATAT
>NW_027109080.1:409563-412973 GCF_000696795.3 Halyomorpha halys
ATATATATATATATATAAAAATATCGAATCTTTCAATCATCAGTAAATAAGAAACTATTCGGTATATATAAGGCATCATCAGGACTGAAACAAGGTTCGATAAATAAAGTCCTCAGACTTCACATTTCACTTAAACAGCCTAATCAAGCCAAATTAATTAGATATTGTTTATTACACTAAAGTAGTTTGATACTTATCATAGATTTTTCCCTGGTCAATTCTGATAAACGGAGGTTATCTATAGGATACCAACCTATTATAACACTTGGAACAGACCCTATTGCAACCCTATACCATTTAATGGGGATGTTACAGATATAACAGTCGATCTCCCTCACGGGCCGGATTCGAAACAACATCGCAGCAGTCCTCTGGTCGCAAAGACCTACGCCTCAACTCCCTGAGCTACAGACGGTCAAATCATTACCTATCTAACACTCATGCAGTGTGAAGTGTTTTTCTGTAGAGCTTGGAATTCCACCAGTTCACTCCAACCACAATCCGGGACTCTTTTGGCTTGTAGCATACGATGAAAAAGTGTCGAAACCACCTTAAACAGTTTTATTCAACAACACTTGCAGTTAGTTCGAAACTAGAGTTGATTATGGTGGTTGCTTCGAGGATTTATTTCGTCTAGATTCCTCCTCTCTCTTTTTAAAGCATCTCATTCCAGATAATTGTATTATACGTCTGTGCTTTGATCTTAATGTCAATGATTCAGTTTTGATGCATCTGTTTTTTCTAAATCCATATTACTCTTCCTAAAGTTTTGCTACAGATTTCGTCTTAATTTTATTATTGTATATTTTTTCTCAAAAGAGCCTGCCTCTGTAGTTCCAACATTCTCTATTATCCCTTTTTTGAATGTATGGATTAATTTGGGAACTTTCCAGTCAACACAAGAGGGGAATTAGCATTTCTTTACCTTTTTCCCCGTGTCTAGTATTCTACTGTTCTATTCTAAGATTTTAACGTTTACGGGATTATTTAATTCTGCAGCCTTTCAAAGCTATATTTTCGATATCGTATTCTCTAACTCGTCTTCAGCGATTTAAATACATTCTTCCCACTGATTATTAATCCTTATTTTCCTCCAGCAGTCTTTTCTTTGGAGTAGCTCTTCCTCAAAATGTTCCACCCATCTTTCCAAAATTTCTTCTTGTTTTCCTAAAACGGTCTCCTCTATATCGTTGCTATAAATAATTACTGAAGGCTTTTCAATGCTTACATGCAATCTGTAGAATAGATTCGTTCTAGTTCGTATGTGTCTCTTCTTCAAGCTATCTCCCGAGTTCTTCTTAGCCCTTGTTTTTCTGTAATATTATCATCTTTTTAGTTTTTAATTTTCTAGATGCTGCTTCCAAAACATTTTCTCTTCGTTTACTATTTTTCAATATGTCTTCTTTCCACATTCAGTTAATTTTTTCCCAATTTTTTTTTTCCAATATCAGTAGAAACATAAATTATTTTTATTTTCTTCCAGCAGACTTGTATACTACCACAATCTCATCTAATGCTAGGGTAACTTCTTTTACCCACTATTACTTAATATCCTGTTGCTTTCCCAAGCATTTTGAGCTTGGAATGGGATTTTATCTTTTTTTTTGTTGAAGATATTCATGAACCAAATTGTATCTGCTTTAAGGAGACAGGGATATGATTCTGTTTCATAATCCTTTTTTTCACGGAATACATATATTATCTTTATTTGTATAATTTTTTTAATCTATTTATGAACTATCTCTCTCTGTTCTGTATTAATCTTGCTTTATATTTTTCAGAAGTTGCTTGAATTAGCAAAAGGTTACTTCGCGAGTCAGTTATAAAATTACGAATCTATTCCGTACTTACTTAATTAATTATTCGAAGAATCTACTCTTGGGCTAGGGGTGAACTTTTTCAGAATTATTTATTATTTATATATGATATTTTATGTTCCTAAGGAAAACTGATTCACTTCAAAGCATTGAATTTAAGCAACACTCAGTAGTCTTTGTCTTGCCTTATTTTATTTCCAGTTTCTAAGCAAGTGGTTCCTTTGAATCAAGCGTTCTACGGTGAATCTGTTAAAACTTCTCAAGAACGGTTATCGGATACGACTTGAGCTTTCTCCCGAAATTCCCCGTTCTTTCTTTGTAGGGACGGTTACAATGCTCGTTGTTGACTCTGCTTTTGGAAGGCCATTACAGGAAATTACGTTAGGCATCCACTGGAGAAAACCCGGAATCTGAGGGCTGAATGAATGGCCCATCTACATACGGCTTTTGTGCTGCTGTTTTACAAAATTCAAAAGAGTCTGCCCGAACCCAGCCTTCCCACTCTTCCCCAATCATCCAATTTACCTTTCAAATGGAGAATTTCCGTCTATATTTTTTTTTCCTGCCTTTACCTTTCTGCCATGAAAAGCGTGGTTGTGAAGGTTTCAATTCAATCTCAAAGTTAACTCCGGTTTGTATGTGATCATTGTTTCGGTACAATAGAACCTGTTTTAATTACATTGAAAAAAAAAACAACGTAGAGCTGCCTCTTTTTCGATTTTTCTGCTCTTAGTTGTTTGTCCAATCAGCTCAATACTAGATTGTTCCGCAATATACATATTTGCTAATATCAGAAGCTGGAATGATACTCTATTCCTTGAACCAGCTAAGTAATAAAATATCGTTCTTTCATGTGACTTAGGAGACTTTATTTATAGACTAACCTCTTAATTTTAAAGATTAACCTCTTTTAATAAGTGAATATATGTGTATAAATTCCAAACATAATGCCATGAATAAGTGTGTACTAATTATGAACCGCATTATATATATTTTTAAATATAAAGCCTATTTGCATAAAAAAAAAACTGTCCACTAAAGAATACATTTTTGACAATACCGTTTCAAATTATGTTTCGCAATGATATCAGCGTAATAATTTTTACATGAATATTTATAAAACAAGTCTTTTTTTTGTCTTATTTGTAATGAACTAATCTTCTTAGGCTAATGCTTAAAGTTACGAACAACATAATAAAGATAAACTATAAAATGAGATAACCACGGACAAATACCTAAACTGATTTCGGTTTGGCGATCTGCCATCGACGCACAAAGTGGTCAATAAACTATTTTGCCAGAGCTACACTTGAGTGGACTACGGGCCGGTGTCCATGGCAACGGCACGATCCCTGTCAGTTATATAGATAGACCCACCGTAGGCAATAACTTTTCCCCCTCTAAATTACTAAGTATATAATCATTTGTTTATTATATACTAATAGTAATTATTAATGCCCATCGAATATTATTTTTCATTTAGTTGGCTCTATAGTCAAACATTTCAATCAAGTCCTAACGATTTCAATGCGCCTACTAATAAGTAATAATATTTATTCTACTAAGTAATTTTAGGTTTATGTTAATATTTAT
>NW_027109080.1:413173-415922 GCF_000696795.3 Halyomorpha halys
TTATTATAATATTTTATTTTAAAAATAAGGGTTTTATGTTATTTTATAATTAAACTTTGTAAAAAAAATTAAATCAAGGATTAAATGATACTAGTCAAATTAATAATATCGGAAGGAAATGCTCGAGAGTAAAATTAAACGAACGTAAATTTAAAACACACAATTTTTTATTTATTTAATGTGATTTACAACTGTTCAGATAATAAATAAAATAAGTAAATATGTTTTATGTTTCATTTACACTTGAAAATCTTGGGATGGAACTACCCATTGGTGGTCATTCACTTCAAGCATTAATTTAAATTACGGTCCCGTGCCCATCTTCTTTTCAGACGCCTCGGAGGATTATCAGGGATTGTTAAGGATGAGAGATTAAGAATTAATGGGTTAGGATGGGTGAGGAGTTTGGAATGAATAGACGTGTATCTGTTTTGGGTCAAATCTGCAACGAATGGGATGTTAAGGTCTTTGTGGTTGAGTTTATTTGTAACGCAATAAGGAGCAACAAGGATTTTGGATTGTAATTATTGGATGCGGGAGGGATTTAATGGTTTGGTAGAGCCCCAGAGCTCAATTCCATATGTCAAAATTGGTCTGATTATCGAAGTGTATACTAATTTTTTGTAGTGAATGGGTTTAGAGCGTTTCACACAATTTTAAATAGAGAAAACTGAGTAGCCACATACAAATGAAGTAAGTATAAATAAAAAATATAATTAACAGCATTTCTTCATGTGTTTTTGACATTTACATGTAAACAATCTCGAAGAGCCCTGTTCTACCCCTCATATCTGGGAGACAGACGGAGTTCGGGGCTCCTCAGGTCGAAATTGTAAATATTGTATATAATGTATATTACATTGTTTCATAATGTTCATTTCATTTATTTATTTTTCTCCTCATATCTTAAAGAGATTTTATTTATTTACTTTTATTTTAATTTAATTTATTTTGCCTCTTTTCTATTTTTGGTATAAATATGTTCAATTAGCAATATTCCTCATTGCCCAAGTCTGTGGAAGATTCTAATAATCCTTATCAATTAACATGTAAACAAACGTAATAAAAATTATTACTGTTTTTTTAAAAAGCATCGTTCTCGCCTCGAACTTTTGACAATACAAAATATAGTTGAGAAAATACTCAATTTTTGCGCTGACGGCATTGGATCTAGCCGTCTGCACATATGATGCACTAACCTTGTCGATTTTCTCAGTAACACTGAATGTTTTTCTTTTTTATTAATATTTTTGAATTCCTTTACCTTCATTTTTATTGTCTTTACTTTTCTGTTTCTCTTCAAATTCGTTTTGATGGGGCGAAGATGACATAATCTAAATTTTTTTTTAAATCATTTATTTAATGTAATTTACAACTGTACAAAATAATACAATAGGTAAATATGTAGTATGTTTCATATACACTTGAAAATCTTGGGAAGGAACCACCCATTGGTGGTACTTCAAACATTAATTTAAATTAGAAGGTCCCGTGGGCATCTTCTTTTCAGAAGCCTTGGAGGATTATCAGGAATTGTTAAAGATGAAAGATTAAGAATTAATGGATTAGGATGGTTAAGGAATTTGGAAAGACGCTTATCTGTTGTGGGTCAAATCTGCAACGAATGGGATGTTAAGGTCTTTGTGAATGAGTTTATTTGTGACGCAATAAGGAGCATCAAGGATTTTACGTAGGATTTTGGATTGTAACGATTGGATGCGGGAAGAATTTGATGGTTAATCTAAATTTAAAACCATAAACAGATATGTATACGTATTTATTCTACTTCATAACCTCTAAGAAAGTTTGATAGGATGAAATATTTCTTAAGGAAATAAAATACATAACGACGTGCAATTCACTCGGCGCCTACGCAGCCATTGAATAGGATTTGTTTACACTTGAGGGATGAGACGTCCAATACAAAGTTTTACTTAGCGTGATTGATTGCTTCATAATTTCAATTTGCGAGACTAGCCGCCATATGACGCTCTAAATAAACATATAAATCCATCAGTTGGTAATGGCGGCAATAGAAACAGGGCTGCAAATATATGAACTGAAGGCAGGTTGCATGTGGTAACCATGTGAATTAATTGAATGTTCTAAAATAAGAAGCCATACTCTCAGAGTTCAGAAACCTATAAGTACGGGAGCTTTATTTGCTGAATATAATGAAATAGCGGAGGGATGGATTTGCCATGCGAAAAATACAAGATTATAGCTCTCTTAAGATCATGGCATATGATAGTCATAAGATTGTCACCAATAATTATGAAACCTCGTAGATATCTCGGGCATCAATAAGGAAGCTGCTTTAATGTGTGCAGTGGAGAATTCGTACGTCTTGGTGTCAATTCTGAGAATACCCCTTGGTACGCCATGTTCCTTACACTTGCGTTTAAATATTGTTTTGAACCAGTTGGTATGTATTTCTTATTATCAATTGTTAATATATTTTTTTTTCTTTTATTGTTAGCGGAATAAACTAAAATTACTGGTATTCGACGATGTCGACACCAATCTACAAGGGCAATGCCGACTCAAATAAAATGCCTATTGATGTTTAAAATATATTTGTTTCAGGAATTCTTCTCCTTTAGAAATGTTTTTGGAGTTCTATCAAAGGGTCGAAGCAAATTTACTTGATGTATATATATGTATACAGTTGTAAATACCAATAAATAAATTATTTAAAAAATAAAATAAAAAATACAGTTTAGAATGTTTTAAGTGATCGTAAAATATA
>NW_027109080.1:416080-422951 GCF_000696795.3 Halyomorpha halys
ATAATTTTAAAAAATATATATTTTACGATCACTTAAAACATTCTAAACTGTAGTTATTATTTTATTTTTTAAATAATTTATTTATTGGTATTTACAACTGTATACATATATATATACATCAAGTAAATTTGCTGTAAGTGATATTATGACATGATACAAACGTGTGGAGAATCTACCCTTTGATAGAAATCCAAAAACATTAAAGGAGAAGATCTCGAGGCCATCTTCTTTTCAGACCCCTAGGAGGATTATTAGGTAGTGAAGGAGAACCCAGGTTAGAAACGAGTTGGTTTGGGTGGTTGGGAAGTTTATTATGGAAGGATTGGTATCTGGTTCTGGCCAAATCGGCAACATAGGAGACATTGAGGTCCTGATGGATGATTTGATTTGTGACAAAGTAAGGAACATTAAGGATTTTGGACCGTAAGGATTGGATTCCAGAGGAATTAGATGGTAGATCCCCATAGCTCAATTCCGTATGTCCAGATAGGCCTTATAATAGTCATGTAGATCAGTCTTTTTAATGGTTTGGAAGTTTGGACCGTTTGTCTAGTAAATGTTGTAATAGTCGGAATCATCGAGCAGTTTTCTGTCTTCTCAGTCTTGTATGACTAAACTGTATTTAAAATCTGTGTTAAAGAATAAAAAAAGTTACAGTCGGCCTAAATGTTACTTAATCGAAACGGAAATATCCATCACCATTTGCAATGGTACCAGATAGCAATTAACAATAAGTGGCCAAGAGTGACAGGAAATGCTGGAAGTCACTGATTGCTAATTCCAGCCTTGAGAAGGCATTACATTGCACACAGTACGGTAGTCTGGAGTGGGCTGCAGTAAATCAGGTTCGGTAGTAGGAGAGGTTGGTGTTAGTTTCCACGGGTAGTTGTCTGCCAATAGTTTGCGAACAGGACAGGAAACTAGATGCAAATGGTAGTAAGCTAATGTATGTAAATACTTAATTACCAATTAAAAAAAAAGAAAAGCGATTAACTTATGACCGAATTTAATAAACACTAGTTCCTCGCGTGCGTATCATTCACATGATATGCCTATAAGTTAGCCACTAATAAGTAATTAATAAGTTAATTAATAAAAATAAAGAGGTTTTGAAAATAAGTTAATGTGGAATGTAGTACCAATAATATGGACATAAGTAAATCCAAGTATTTATTAATGAAAAATATCTCATTTTTAAAATTATTTATAAATATCAGACTCATTGTAAAAAGTAATCATCATTCTGTACAACTTACTTCATTACAATGTTTATTTAAATTTATTTTATTTTATTATTTTTGAATTATTTATTACGAAGAGACAAATCCAAATTAACAAAAAAAGAGAACTAGTAAACACAAGTGACGATTACTATTAGAATAGTATTAACCAGCGGCTTCGAGTAATTATAAAAAAAGGTTCTCAAGAATAAGCTTGTTATTGTTTAAATTTGTATTTCTCCCCCACTCTTTAATCCTACGTTCTTCCGTCTAGCATTTTTAGTAGTAATTTAAACATGAACTACTGAACAGACTGTAAATAAACGTTTTGAATTTCTGAATCACTCAAAACTTTACCATAAAATTTAATAAAATTTTACCACATTTTTTAATACTTATACATTTCAATTCAGAAATTAAAGTAATAAGGACTAATGAATATTTCGAATATTTAAGAAATAATTTCTAATAAAAATTCAGCAATAAAATGAGACAGAAAAGGTTGATGCCTAAAAATAAGAATAATAAAAAAAACACTCGAACAAACGTGAATATACCAATTATCTTGTAATTTCATTGACTTATTACTTGATAAAGTATGGGATTGGGTGGCTCATTGGTAAGGCTATGGACTACTAACTCCAAGGACCCGAGCTCAAACTAGGCCGTCGGTCTATTAACAGTATTTCTTTACGAAGTACTGAACCCCTGACCCATCATGGATTGTAAATGTATTTTTTTACTAATTCTGTATTCGAATGTTAATACACTATTAAAATCTAAGCTGACGAACATGCTATGCAAAATATTAGGCGAAATTAAATAGGTAATTTTGCTTGAAAGAATAATATGAAATGCTCAAGAATAAATAGTGAAATACGTATGAAAATCTAGTTAGTAAAGACACGTAGAAAATGAAAATTATTTTAAATAAAGTGATGAAAAAAGTGGTAAATATTTGTAGGTAAATTAACAGGATTAAGGAAACAAAATATAAAGTTATATAATCCAAAAGTAATAAAGAAATATTAATATTTCAATTTAATAATAATTATTAAAAATTAAAGTTATTAAAAAAGTGAGAAAGATAGTACATGTAACTGATGAACGAGTTCAGTCATGAAGTAGTTCAGTTGTTATGTTTATTATTACTTGTGTTTAGTTATATAACCGCAAATTTTGATTTATCCTTAGTTATACGTTTATCGTTGCCCACGCTCAGCGGAGAAGGGGGTGAGTTAAAGTCAAATAAAAAAAAAATATAATCGCAAAAGGAAAAAAACAAAACAATATAGAATAAATTACTCCTTAGACACCACGTTATTTTTCCCTTGGAAATAACGAAAACCCCGAAGCATTATGCCCACAATATAACTAGTAGTAGTAAGTACGTAAGGTAAGTTGTCTAAAATCCAATGCGTCACTTGCTTGGCCACTCTCTACACTATCATGATTTTATATAAAATAAAACAAGGAAAATATTTTTTAATAATTATTTAATTTTTAAATAGATAAATCTTAGCCTTGAGAATTAAAAAACTCCAACTGATAACAGGAGTTGAGATTAAGTAACAGCACTTAACTGTGCGTGTCGGAGCAACTTAATGGTCTTCGAAAATGTTCTCAAAACAAGAAATTAAATGAATTATCACGATATATTATAAATCTGTGTCAAAATGGGACCGTGAGGGGGGGGGGAATGAAAAGTTAACATTATTCCGTAACTAACTGGATTTTTTTTGTATAATTGCGTCAACTCACGGAAGGTCGTTACCAATAAATAGCTTCTCATGGGGTTAATTGTGACAAGAAATTATAAGCGAGTGTGGAAGATGTTTCTGTTGCGGTGGGGTTCATGTCACGCGAGGCCTATTAATTTTTTTATATTAAAGCATTAAATAAGATTATTAACGTACCGTTATAAAGATTAGAAGAAATATATAAAAATAATTAGAAATATTAAAAAAAAAGAAGTGAATAATTCAGATTCTTCCTATCGATAAGACATGTAACGAGTAACCTGCAATAACAAAAATCGTTATTTTTATTTAATACAATAATTAATTTTTAATGGAAGGCCTAATAGATGAATGGATTGGGGCATAGGTCTCAGAACTATGGTTTCAGAAGGTTATGGGTTCAATTCCCCTTCGGTACAATCTACAGAATACACGCCGTCCCGTATGTCAGAAATGAATAGGAAGAGGGTCATAAAAATAATAATAACGAAAATAAACTAAATAAAAATCTGCAGAATACGTCGAAAACAAATTTAGTTTTGTTTGTTCACTATCCCACTATTAAAGTAAAGCAATGTTTAAATAGTCCTGTTAAATTTGTCACGCCAAATTCTAAAATATATTTTGTAGCTTACATCTTAATTGTGAATAATCTTTACAGGAAATGGGTACTAAGTATAAATAAATATTAATCTTATTGGTGTAAAATATCAAAGGTACATTAGGTATAAGAGATATTTACTCAATGAGATATACAACTGTATAAAAAAAATACAATAAGTAAATGTGATAAATGCTTCAGAACACATGATAATCTTGGGAAGGGACCATCTAATTGTGGTACTTCAATCACCGCTTTAAATTATTACAAGATTCCGTGGCCCTCTTCTTTTCAGACGCCTAAGATGATTATCAGGGATTGTTAAGGATTGAACATTTTGAACTAATAGGTTAGGATAGATAAGGAGTTGAAATGAAAGGAGATATATCTATTTCCGGCCAAATCTGCGACGAAGGAGAAGTTACATACATACACGTCTTTAAGGAGTTTATTTGGGACGTAATAAGGAGCATGAAGGATTTTAAGAAGGGTTTTGGACTGCAAGGATTGGATACTGGTGGAATTGGATGCTTTGGTGGAGCCCCAACATCATTTTCCATATGTACAAGTATGTCTGATTATCATAGTGTATGAGTGTTTTTGTAGTAAATGGGAAGTTTAGAGCGTTTGTCAAGTAGGCGTTGTAATTATCGGATTCTAGGAGCAGTTTTTGGTCGTTTCAGTCTAGTAAGTGGATTCCAAGTAAGTCTCTTGTCAAGATGGAGTCCTAAGTTGCGAATCTGTTCAACAGGCTTTTAGTAGTATATATAAAAAAAGATACAGTAGGTTTACAACGGGGAGTGAAGGTGATCTGATGAGATTTCTTAGGTATTATTTTGATTGTCCAAGTGATGATCAAACGACGCTATTGTGTAGGAATCACTGATAAAAATGGGGATAGAATTTCTAAAGAAAGTCTCACGATAATGGAAGATTTGCTAAAGGAAGCAGTTAACCCGGTAAAGGGTAAACGACTCATTAGATAAAAAAACTGATATTTGAAGAGTTGAGATAAGGAAATTATATGTATTGGGAGACCTTTCATTTCAAAAGTATTGTCTTATAAAAACAGGGCAAGCCCATGATTAATCGGCATTCAAACTAAGGACGAATAAGACTGTTGAAGATGAATCTCATGGAACGATTTATTTGTCTCTTCACTTATATCTCAAGCAGGCAGTACACCACCTGTCATGAAAAGCCACTAGTTTTTTTTCTGTAGAAATAAAATAAAATTTCAGTTATCTCCAGAAAAACGAAAAAAAATTTAAAAAAAAAAAAGACGGGATTTCTTCAAATGAAATTCTTTTCTGAATTTAGCACTAAGCTAATAGCGAATCGATATTAGCTGCTCCCAAGTGATAGTCAACTTGAGACAAAAGGACACTTCTTGCACAAGGTCACTAATGGACCCAGAGGCCCAGGATCTGAATTATTCAAGAGGACTGACCAGGACACAGTCTTCGTGAGGACTCAGCTTCCTGGGCCTCGCTTCGATCACTATCTCCACGAGTTGATATTGTCTCTTTTCTTCTGGCTATGTCTTGGAATATAACAGGGTCGTAGTACCTCTGCGAGCCATGAGAAGTCCAATGTGACCATGAAACAATATAAATGGGAAAATGTCTATTTTAAATTTTCTATCCGTTCCACCTAATTTCTCTATCTGAATTATTATTCTTTTTTTTTCCTTTCTCTGCTAACATAATTTTTAAACAGGAATTTAAATGGCATGATAGTGAGATTTTTTCTTACAAAAAATATATTTTTATTTAATACTACTACGGCCTAGGGCCCTGTTTCATAATAAAGTACATACTAATACTATCAGTGTTGTCGATTTAACTGAATACAATTACACTGACTTATCCAATAGTAACTTGTACTTTAGTACTTATGAACTCCTGTAATATCACTAATAATCCTCCCTATTATGAAAAAAAATAAGCATTAGTGCAATTACCACGTGGTTTCTATACTTGTATTTTGAACTAATACTATTAGCTTTCGTTATGAAACAGGCCCCTGGTGAGCCTTAAATGATTATTATAACGGTTTGATTTATTTTATTTAATTTATTTTTTTAACAATTGATTATAGAGGTGTAAAAGTAATAACAGAAGAAGTAACTATTACGCTGATCATGATATTAACGAATATCAAGATGTCCTTAAATTTCTTAATTTTTCAGAGATGGAAAAAAATATACTTTATTCGATCAAATTAACATTTACCAGTCAGAGCGCACAACATTCGCTGAGGATTAAGGACTGATTCATCATTGTTTTCTTTTTTTGTTTACAGTATCGCACTATACTATCCAGAATGGGAAGTTCGAGTTTTCATAAGGTGGGGCTGCCACGAAAAAAACACGAGAAACTTAATTTAGTGAAAAATCAATTTGTGAAGTGTTAAAATTAGAAATTTTTTTTTTGAGAGAGCTCTTCAATTGAATCCAATTAATTTCTAATTAAAAGGAAGATTGTTCAGGTGCGGTCTAATAAAAACTCAAATAGTAGTAAAACTATTTATTATAGGCGAACGTTTCGCCCCACGTTGCAGGGCTTCATCAGGGCTAAAAAAGATACAAACTCTTAAATGATGTAAATATAAATGAAAAATTAAAAAAATGTACAGTGAAACGTAAAAATTAAATAAGAATAATACCAGATTTTAGACAATTAATAAAAACAGAAACAACTACCGGTTAAAAAAGAAATATAAAATACTGTGGAATAAGAGTAAAACCAGCAATAAAGTAACATAATGAGAAAGATAGGAAACTTACCTTTCAGACTAAAATTCTGGGCGAAAGTGAGAGGATGTAATAGAGAGAAGTAAGAGATTGACGGTATATAATACGTTATATATGAAAATAATTTTAAAGCACAGTATTAGAAAAAAAGATAATAGGCAAAAATATATTAAAAATATGCAAAAATTAAATGATAACATGCATTAGAGGGGGAAGAAATTATTAAAAAGTAATATAAAATAAATAAATACATGTACAATGTACAATACACAAACGAATTAAAGTTAAAAGAATGGATACAATAAATATAATGTGGTGAATAAAAGACAATATACAATATAAGTAAAGGTACAGAGATGTGTAAACTATATAAAGGAAACAATAATAATAAAGTGATAAATATAAGTAAACTTAAGATAGAAATAACATATCATCACTCCTTCCATTGTAAACTCTCCAACGGCCCAACCCCTCTAGTTTCTAATCTTGCATCCTCTTCCATTCCTGACAATCCTCCGAGGCGCCTGAAAAGAAGATGGCCACGAGACCAGCTAAT
>NW_027109080.1:427816-435881 GCF_000696795.3 Halyomorpha halys
CTTCTCCTTCATTACCTAATAATCCTCCTAGGCGTCTGACAAGAAGATGGCCTCGAGATCTTCTCCTCTAGATATGTTATTGGAGTTCTATCAGTGGGTAGATTCTCCACATATTTTTATCATGTCACTATGTCACCTACAGCAAATTTACTTGTTGTATATATGTGTATACAGTTATAAATATCAATAAATAAATTTTTAAATAAAAAAAAAAAATTACTTTGATGCCTTAACTTAAATGGGACGACTGAGTTCGCATGTCTCTAAACAAGAAATCATTATTAGGTTTATATTATGACAAATATAATAATGAGTCCACGCGTTGCGTCCGGTGACTAGTGTAACACGTTAAGTCAAAATATATTGTGCTGTGTGAGGAGTGTCAGGCTGTCAAAGTTTGAGGATTTTATGACCTTTACAAATTCTCACAATACACTAAATTATTGCTTGAAAGTTTTGTATTCTACAAACGCTTCGAAGATCATGGTCCAGGGAATTCCTCCCGCGACATTGAGAGCGATCGACTTATTGGCCACCCCTGATATAGAAGATGGTTGTAGGTTTGTTCATTGTTTCCATCTGACTAATAAACTTTGTACTAAATCGGAATCATTTCAAAAAGCAATTTTGTATTTGGTTAAAAAGATAAACATCATAAACTAATTTATAGCTTATTAAACTAGCTTTAATTTGAGTGCTAATAGACATCTGTTCGTCAAATTGTTTTTGAGATATAGATTTTTCAAAATAAATTCACTAACTACAGATCTTTAGTACGTCCTATACAACATTTTTCTGAAACGTTGCTTTTTAAAAAGCTATATCTCGAAAAATATTTAATGTAAATAACTCTACTAGGGCTCATATTTTAGTAAATTTACTCTTCTTTAAATGACGGTCTCTTAGGTTTTCTTGTGTTTTCCTATTTTTAAAGATATAGAGCTCCGAATGAAACATTTTTTTTTTTTATCGCTTTGAAACAGCCGTCATTTTTTATTCCCCCTACCTATACTTGGCAGAATCATCAATTTTGGCTAGTAATTATACATAGTTTTTATTAAAGAAATAAAAAATTGGGGTGAGATAACTGCCTTTTTTCTCATCTTGGGCTCTTGTACTAGTCATACAAAAATCAACGCTTTAATGTTTATGAGTTCTTATAATTTGATTTATATGAATACATAAATACATTTTCTCAAAAAGAAAAGACTGCAGTATACAAAACCATTTTTCTTTTCCGCTTACAGTGTGGATGCATAATAACCCGCCATGGCTCACTCATTACACTAAATAGCTCCAAAAAGCCGACCACCCATCAAAAGGTTCTCCGAACCGCGCTACAGAATTTCGCAGACCTTCCAAAATCACTCTAATCATGGGCCATACATCAACTGCCTCGGCTAGCATCGTGTTCCAGACCTCACACCGCGTTCCTTGGGGCTTATCTGTGTCAGTGGTGAAGTACACAATAATAATGTCTTGTTCAAAATAATGTCAAGTTCATGTAGGATTCAAAACCTTACCAATTAAATTAAAATTGGTGTCGTCGTCATTTTGATTTCACTCTTTCGTCTCAGCAAATCATTCAGTGTAAAAAAGAAATACCGTTGTGCTAAATTGTGATTTTTACATCTTATTCAAAATTCAGATTTATAAAAAATGTTTATTATATGATTAGAATTATTTGAGTTACTAAAACGAAAACTGAATGAAGAGTAAACAAATCATAAAATATATTAATTATACAAATATTTTTAAATCACTATAATCGCAATTTATACACCATGGAATAATTTTAGGTATAAGCATGTAATGACCAATGTGAGTGGTGGAGAAGGTCAGCAAAAATCAAAAAAAATTTCTGAGAGATTCGTATATAAAAATACGTAATCCAAACATTACCTTATCCTTAAAATCAATTTAGTGATGTTTTGACCTTACATGGTTCATTTAGGAGTTTATAAATATGGATAGTTCTACAACTCCATTAATAACAACTGGTCTATTTTGTTATATTTGGCTTACTATCTACGTTTTATATATCATAATGTTTAGATACACTTCCTTTGTCCCACACAATATTTTCAAAATAAAATCCTAAGAATCGGAGTGGATGCTCCTTCGTTTGTGAGAAATAACCAATTCCATTGGGAATCGCAAATGGAGTCAATTGAGGATTACATAAAAAAATTATCCTTAAAGTTCCACTCCATTCAATTACCGACAGTTTAAGGAGCAGTGACCTACAACTTGGGAAAACCAACCACAACCCAAAGACAGAAACCTGTTGTAAATTCTATATTTACCAATTCTGTTGTCATTACTTCTATTTTTTTTTCTATTCCTCTTTTTTTTTAAAATTAACTTGTTTGTTTTTTGTTCTTTTTCCCATTAGAGGGCAATTGTTTGTTTTGTTAGGTCTACGAATGTCGTTATTTTTGTTATTATCTTTAATTTTCTCTCTTATTAAAAATTATTATTTTTATGAATATATTTTATCTTAATTTTTTATTATAACGTTGAACATATGCTCCTATAAACTAATTGTTAAAAAAAAATTGTTATATCAACCATGTAAGACCCACCAGGTCGATCTGGCATTAAATAAATAAAAAAATACAAAAAAACAGTATGACAGATGTCATTGTAAGTTATGGCCTTATAATAATAACATTAATATTTATTTATAAACATTTACATACAGTATATTTTGAAAATTTTCTCAGACAAGTAGGTAGTAAATTCCTACACGGTAGATGCTCTTGTTACATTACCCTGATTCTTTAATTTTTATCGGTGTTTCTTCGAATGATGTTTGGGGGTCTACCGCGTTTCATTTCCACGCTTGACTGCATCACTTGTTACTAGGGAAACACTTTTCAATTTAACGCCCTGGTGAAGACAACGGTGTTTTTAAGGTTCGTAACGATGCTATCTAATTGACTGTTTCTATTAAAAAACGAAATATGTGAACAGAAGGTGGCCCTTGCCAATACAAGCATATGCTGAATAGTAAATAGCAGCATTATCGCCCTTGCAGTATAGTAGGAAACACCCTCCAGTTTGCTCTGGCGTAAAGCAAACGAGGGAAAAGCTCCTTTTTCCGGACTTAGAGAAATTGTCTTCGTTCTCCTGAATTCATGTTATGACGCGAGAGTAACTCAAGGAAGTTATTCCCTCACTAGGGACAAGAGAGGGGAAAAAGGAGGATAGGGAGAGAGATGGCACTTCATTCGCATAAACGTCCACCTAAATGAGTTCACTCTATTTTCATTCCTAATCCACTGGATCTTCGTGCACATCGATGAATCTACATTATCGTCTCTGCTGGCCCCAATTCAAAATTATAAAACTAAACAAATCCATCCTTTTTCTTTTTGGCTACCCCCTTATAACCCTGTAATTAAACCATAGATTCTAGTATATTTTTTCTCTTGTTCACTGTCCACAACCCTATAAATTTTTAATAAATTAATTTTCACTCTCTTTCAATTTCTTCAATTAAATTATATAAAGTCCACTCATTAACACAACTAGCGCACTCTAAAGTGAAGTAGTGTCTGGCATTCAGGTGATGGTGCACTTCATACATTGACTATTAGAAGTGAGACAACTTATCGATTATTTTATCTAATTTTAGGCGGTATCGTTAGTGAACGATCCAGCGGGATTCCTTCATATGCCTCAGCTCATAAGAGAGTAGGTAGCTGGCAACTCCTCTCAGGAAAGAAATATATAAGGGACTGATTAGCTACGATATATGGGTTCAATTCTGAACTCTGTCATTTAAGTGATCTGTTATTGTTTTCTCTATAAGATGTCTGAATTGGCGAAACGTTGTCTGATTAGCTACTTAGTAGAATTTGAGAGGCTTGAAGCCTCGTTTTGTATTCATTCAGTAATAAGCTAAAGATTCTTTTTTTAAATATGTCAGCACTGTATTAGCCAGTTGGCCATGTTATACGTCAGCACTTGATATGACTGTGAGAAGAGATGATAAGCTCGGAACAAAGCGCTGATAAATAGAACGAACTCGACACAATGAGTAACGACACCGCGGGAAGGGAGGGGATGATTTCCTCGGGGAGCCGGGCCACGTAATTGCCGCCAAACTTTGCCAATCAACAGCAGCCCTTATACATCACCCCGTCATATCTGATCCGCTCTGGTGTGATTGCAGTTAGCACTTCATGGTCATCAGAGGGGTATATGGCAGTAGCTGTCTTGGGGCCGTGGAAAATGATCCCTATAATCGAATTAGAGAGCGTATTAGCTTCTAACGAACATTAGACGAAACGCGCACACACATAGCGGTAAACAAATTTGTGTTCATCCAAAAATTCTAGCTTATATTTAATCTGAAAATTACAATAATTCATTTTGTAAAAGAGCACTGATTTTTACGAAAATCGGATTTTTATCCAATTACTTATGTCACTTCTATTGTAATTTATTTTATTTTTATTAAATACTTTTATTTATTTATAGATATTACAATCTGCCACACAGTTGTGGGCAATAGGTAATATTAATGAATGATCTCATACATACTAAAATAAATAAATGGATGAAAAAAAAATCTCTTAAAATATATACAAACAGAAGAATAAACATAATGAACATAATCACATTATGTGTATGAAAACAAAAATAATCTCTAGCCACATTTACATATACAATATTTACACAATCGACCTGAGGATCCCTGAACCCACTCTATACCCCACGTGTGAGGGGTAGAGCAGAGCTCAAGAGATCCCAGGGCATCCCTCTCGCCGCATTACCGGTAGTGAGCCAGTGGAGGCTGAGCAAGTGCGCTAAAGCCGCAAACACTCAACTTGAGTGGAGAATCTGACCATTGCCAGGACTCCAATTCTCCATTTTTATAAGTCTCTTGGCCACTCCCGTTTAAACCTCCTAGGTGGGCTGTAGGGATGGGTGGAACTAGATAAGGTTTGTACCAAAGGATTAGGATGGTTGGAAAGGTTTATATTGAATTTTGAGAATTTGATAGTTATGAGGTCAAGGACAAAAGGGATATGTAGGTCATGGTGTAGTGCTCTGTTGGAAACGTAATAAGGTTCATTAACCATGGTTCTAAGGATTTTGGATTGAAAGGATTGATATTTGTTTTATTATCATTTTGTTATTTTTTTCCATGTTCACAGACGTATTAATTTTGACTTAAATAATTCACACTATATATTAATATTAAAAAAAAAAATCAAATATTATTAAAGCTACTGATGCTTTTGGCCACTTTTTGAAAATTTACAATTCATGTCTCTTTAGCTCCGTGTATATTGCTTCCTAACTAATAAAGGTAGTAGAGCTTTGTGTTATTGTAACAAATAAAAAATAATTATATGTATATAAAGAAATTTCTTGCTTGTAGTTTTGTAGTTATAAAAAACCATCCTTTGGGTCTCAAATTAAGGTAGATTACTCAATTTAGTGTTGATAAAGTCAGTAAATGAAATAGAGATTGTAAACTAGTAAATGTCATAATTATTACTGAGAGACTGATTTTAATGAAGAAGAATGTATTAGCGCATAATGTTTTCATAATTTAAGAACTTTTAAAGAAAATTAACGAATGATAAATGATTGACAGAGGCAAAATGGCCTGACATGTCCATTAACAATGTTGGGCTGTAATAGTGTAATAAGGTAGGAAATGTAATTTTTTTACAATGTTTTTAAAATTAGTTTTATAATGAATGTAATATATTTAAAAAAGTTTATTGATAGATGAAAATGGCCGAGAAGGCTGAAACTTAGGAGTTTTAAGATTAAAAAAGTGTTGAGACCGAATGGATGTTTTTTTATGACTACTAAATAATTATATGCTCAAAATGATAAACCATTTTCGAAATATGGCTAATATTCCTCAAATCTACTCTAAAGATGAGACAAATAGTAAGAGCTGTTTTCATAAAATACGTTTATACATGTCTAGGCAAAAGTAGTCGACAGAATTTGATTAAATTGATTCTAGTTCGAATTTGCGATCTTTCCTACAAATTTAGACAAAATCAGACATTGAAATTTACACAATATATAGAATTTTTTTTGAATTCTGATTAACGGTTTGATCGATTATGCCCGAACACAAATTTGACTACAACAGATAGACACACGGAATCAATTTTGTTCCTTTCTATCAGAAGCACAATGCTTCTCTATCTTGAGTAAAAAGAAAGCAATTAGATTACTGAAAGGATCATGATTTTATTAGCCTCTTACATATATATTCGTATAATTATTTAAACATTAAATTTATTAACTTTTTATTAATTAGTTTGTATGTTTTAATTTATCACCTCACATAGCTAAAAATGACTCGAGAAATAGATACAGTAAATCCATCATTTCAACTAATACTGAAGGAAAAGAGAATTAACATCAAAACATCTGAGAACGTTTATTACAATTATTTAAAGGTTAAATTAGCCACAACAATAACAGACTTGCATGGATTTGAGTAAACTGATATATTCAAAGAGGACTAATGAAAGACGAAATATAAGCAGCTGACCCATTTTGAATTAAGAAAGAGCTGATACATAAACTTACTGTACTCGATAGAAGACTTGAGATACAATACTTGACACAAAAATCTTATTGAAAAAAGGTTTATCAGTGAAATCAATATCCTTTCATTGGATCCGACATTATTTGGTAAGTAAGGCAGAAGAAGTAGTGAAGGACATTGCTGAAGGAAGGAGGGACGGAAAGGCAATCTGTTTGAACAGGAGGTCAAAAGATTCGGATAGCATTGACACTTGGAATACAGAGCGGCTTCCTATCTCCTTTTTTGGTTATTCTGATCTCGACTTCCTCTCTCAGAGAAATATCGGCTTGGTCGGAGATCTGATATTGGCAGGGCCATTGGGAAGGAGGAGTGTTACGGATCATTTCTTAATGTAATGCATTTTTTTTTCAGCATCATAGGCCTCTAGTATTTTATTATATTCAATTAATGGGCCGTTCGTATACTCTTATTGCAGAGTGTCTATTTTATTCCTTTAACAGCCTGATTAATTTTTGTAAGTGGAACGAATTATAAAGTTTATGATAATGATTAAAGATGTAATGGCATAGGTACTAAATTTTATTGCAGTGAAGATATCTTTCTAGGCGAGCTCAGTTTATTAGAAGCGTTCTTTATTACCTTAGTACACATTTAATGTAAATAATAAAAAAGTAAAAGAGAGACAAATAGAAGAACATCCTCTACACTCAATATTATGAATTGACAAATCATGATACAAAAGAATTTACACTAAATGAAAGATAAGATCAGAACATTATTCAACGATATAGCGATTTCACAATACTTGCCCTTCAATTTACATATTTAGAGGTAATATGGAAAGTTGGGAAATTTTAGAAAAAAAAAAAGGTGTACATTAAGAATGAAGTCTTTATATTTTTGATCTGCAATCGACACATCAACAAAATAATAGAAAAACCTTAAACCTTAGACTGGGACCTTTTCATTCGAATCTGCTATGCTATCAAATTACATTGAATCTTCAATTCGTTCATTGAGCCTCATTGAAGCTTTTAATAAGTACTATATAGATGGATAATTGGCTGTTTTAAAATTAATATTTATGGTTGGGAATTAGTATAGTAAAAATTAGGTTGTACCTTATGAGGATTTAGAGTAAGAGAGAGGGAGTGAGAGGACCGCGCATCAGCTGCTCTATAGTAAAGAACTTGAGTTGATAATTTGGGGACTAAAAATACATATAATTTAGAAATATACCAAAATGATAGAATGAAATTTAATAATATATCTATACCTTAAAGCACAATAGTTCCAAGTAGATTTTGATAAACTTTGACGATATGATAAAATTTCATTCTTTGTTGTTTTATTCCAAATCGTCAATATTTCAAGCCCATCTATCTATTTATTCATTTAAGACACCAATTTATCGATATGAAGAGAAATGCTTAATTTAGCCAAGCTTCCTAAATACATTAGGTTGCCAAAATACACAGCATACCAATCAATCCATGATTGGTCATATATACAATACGCATATAATATATA
>NW_027109080.1:435981-439718 GCF_000696795.3 Halyomorpha halys
CAAATCTACACACTAAATACAAATATTTTAATTTTTTTTTATTGACAGATTTATTCTCCCTAATTCACTCTCTCAGACCCTCTTCAGTGATCTGGTACCCACGTTCGATCCTTTAAATAAATTTATCATTAGATAGTAATATAAAATCAAACCAAAGACATAAAAGTCACAGCAGTAGATCAGAACTTTACAGAAAAATAAATAAATTAAAAAAAAAAACTAATATATAGATTTTAAAAAAAAAACGTTAGTTAAAAGAAATGATTAAATGAATAAATAAATTTTAAATAAAAATTATTTAAGGAATAAGTAAGTTAAGGGAATAAATAAGTTAAAACGCAAATCGACAAATCCAAAAACGAAATAAAATTAATTAAGTGCTAAATATAGATGGTACAAACAATTCTACAGAAATATATTACTTGCTTGTACATTTTTGTGGAATCTTTTGTACCATCTATATTAAGTGTATTTAGGTCATATATCTATATCATTTATGTATTAATTTGTTTATAAAATCAAATTCTTTCCCCAAAGAAAAATAAATGATTTTGTAAAAAAAAAAGCTGGAAAAATGAAAAAATAAATTAATAAATTATTGCAAATACTTTCAGGAAATCTATATATGAACACATATTTCAAAAATGAAACTAGGGCGTATAGGCAAATGTTTAAATATTACTTAAAAAAGTGCGGAATGTACCAATATTTAGAATAAAATTGTTATAAATCGATGAAAACCTCGTATGCCTACCTTGATGGCCTAGAATGAAAACCTCGTACCCCCAAAAAATGAAATAAAATAAACAAAACAAATAAAGGAATATGGCAACTGAGAAAGATTCATGGTTTGATTCTCCATTTGTTGATAGATAGAAGCACTGTTATTTTTATAAGAATGACTTTTTCGACACTCGAGTATTGTGAAATACGCACTTATCCATCTAATGTTTAAAATTTATTAATTTTAATAAAAACTATGGATGTAAACTATAAATTTGTGTACTGTTTTGTACTAAAAAATGTGGAATTAGCGTCCAAAATGTTTTTTCCTCAGTTGTTTTGATTGATATCTAGTAATAAAAAATGAAATGAAAGTAAAGTCGTTTATAATAATACATATATATTGTGTTCAATAGCGAACCATTGAAATCGGCAGACTCATGCCATCGTCGATAACACCGCCTTCAGCGGACCCGGAAGCTTATCTTATAATGCCACTCTGGCAATCCAAGATATATATTTTGCCTGAGTATATACATTTCATTCTCTTTGTATATATTTAAGTTGTTGTTTAATTTTTTCTAGGAGGTCAGAAAAAAAAAACAAAAAAAAAACAAAACAAAAAAAAACATTGAAATTCACAGTAATTGAGACACCTCAGATGTCTCTAAATAGAGCTGACTTTGGTTGTATACACTAAGTTAAAAAAATAATCATTTAGAGAGGGGGGTGCTTACCATTTTGTTGATGTCTGATTACATATAAATGCTATCTGAATGATATCAAAATTCAAAATGTTATAAAAAAGCGAACTCATGTAACATACCCCAATCTCACTGCTTTCTATTATCAAATAATTTGGAAGGTATAATACATTCGAAGTCATGTAAATTCATAGTCGTTAGATAACCGCTTACCACCTTAGCTGATTGCACCTGTGCCATGTATTAACGTTCCAACGACTCTCCACAGCCACTATAACTAACCACCTTATGTATAAATAAACCAGAGAAAACGAAAATGATAGTGTTTCACTGAAACTTCTCACTTTCCTTACAGCTGTCAAATAAACATTCGAGACACCCATTGAGTTATGTAAATCGTGGAGCTGCCTATTTAGCATAGCCGCTAAATAGAGGGTGCGTTTAAGGAAATCTTTTAAGGGACAAGACGTGAGGAAACAATAATAACTGTAACGTAACACCTATGCAAGAACGAATGGTGACTTTTTTTTTTTCAATATCCTAAGAGGGTTTGTGCTTGAAGGGCAATGTGAAATTTTTTGAGTCTTTAGTTTGGATAAAGGGGGCAGGTGCCTACAGGACTATGTACACTTCAAAACATAACACGCTCCAATACAAAAAATTGAACCTTGTTTTCTTAAAATTTAGTATTTGTAACACCATCCTCTACATCCACTTACTCCTTTCAATTATAAACACTAAGCTAAAAAGTATTTAAGAATTAATCGGTGTTAGTCGGTGGGTAATGAAATTTTTTATCAGACCTATTACCGATTGTCCGATGTTTATGAAATTTTATAGGATTATGTGGATCGTTAGTATGCATAATTTTTTCCAAATTCCTTCTCATATTTTCATTTACGCATGGGCATTGGTATTTTTCTGGTCATACCCAATATTTCGATCGGTTGCCAGTTGCCCAAAATTTGTAGAATTTTTTTTATTTTAAAAATAATCAAGCATCTGTTTTATCAAGTAATTATTTTTGTTCATACTAGCGCAAATTTATTTTCCTGGATACACCATTATTTTACATGTCGATGATTCAGTCTCATCTTGATCATTTTCTATACCCCTTCTGTAGAACTAAAATTTAATCAATTCATATATATTTTGTTCTTAAATGATAAATACTAAATTGTAGGAAGATAGTCCGGGTGGCGGTTAGTAAATGTAAAAAAATAGTAAAATAAAACTATGTATTGTTAACCAACGTTTCGCCACACTTTGCAGGGCTTCGTCAGGGCCATTATGATACCTTTATTAACCGCCACTTTATGTTTGTAGATGTTCCTACAATCTACTTCATACAGTAAACTATCTTCTTCCGATATGAATAAATACTAAACTTTGAAATATAGATAATCATGTAACCAATAGAGATCAGCAGAAAAAGAATAATTTCAAGGAAATACAGTTTTCAGAAACTAAAATAAGGATGAAATTAACAAAAAAAAATTTTGAAATATTATGGAAGCCTATACTGGCCTATATTCTGAAACCCGTGTACAGAAGTTCCTGTTAGTATCTGATCTGATGTTGTAAGCAATATCAAAGAACCAAATACACAAATTTGAGAGTATTAATTAATTAAAAAATAAATAGATATCTTTGGCTTCTCCAGTGCACCTAGATAGCTTCCTTTGAACTATTGTTTAAATAAGAACTATTGCTGAAATATTGGGCCTGTCGACATTAGGAGCGGGAAGTTGCGAAGCAACGAATTCGTGCGAATTAAACAACATAAAAATCAGTGAAGACTAAAATGACTTTATTCTAACATATTTACAAGAACTACATGTTATTCTTACTGTTACAGAGTCTATCTCTTCTAGCTTAGCTATCTAGTGCTTGGAAATATATATGTGCACGTGAGAAGAGGGGATAGGAAGAATATATAGGAATCTCCTGAAATAGGAGGAGGGGTTTTGACCAATCAGATAATTTAGGAAATTAGGTGGAGCCTAGAGAGCCTGTGAAAATAGAAATAAATATCTAGGAGGGGGAAAAAGGCGTGACTAGAAACAGGGTGGCCAGGCTTTCAAGAAATTGTGGTTAAGGGACCTAAGGACCATGACCTAATGATATGTATGAGAGGTACCAGCTGGAGTTTTTTAACTTAAAATAATTTCCTTTGTCGGCATACCAAAGAAACCACCGGACCTAGGCAAAAACCCCGTCGGCAACAGATCTAAAGTAATGTAAAACGACATATAGATAACAGAGGGTACCATTAACTGGGAGCCATTAACCGTCTAGGCAGAGCCCTTA
>NW_027109080.1:440733-448627 GCF_000696795.3 Halyomorpha halys
AAATATACAATATAAATACAGATACATATATTACATTAATATATGAATAAATTTAAATATAATACCTGTACGGGGAACCCCTAATCGGGCTTAGAAACCCCGAGCCCCGTACACGGCACTAAGGACTTGTGAGAACTGACTTACATGTGTTAAACATAAAATAGTCAGACTTATGCTCAACTCTTGCTTTTTTATATTGATATAGAATACTAAGGAAAGGTCACTTCCACTATGGTCAGTGTCTGTCGAAATGTGCCCGATGTCTATAGTTTATACTATATATTTATATAGTTTATAATGATAGTCTATTTATAATAATAGCTGTTAAATACTATAGCGTTCGTTAACTTGCGGATGCTTATCGTTCATTGCCATGGTATTCATACGGATTCGTAATAGACGAGATGGCTCTTTGGAACGGTTTTCTGATTAAAAGTTTTTCCTTTTGGAATTATCACCTTTGATTCATCGACGTAGCAGGCACAGACGGTATCGACGAAGAAGGAAAATGTAGGAGAATCACATTATGCAAAAAGATAAGAATTTGGTTAATTTCTCGTTTCTCTTTGCGGTATGGTGTATAAATTTACAATAATCACCACTTCTCCTATTATCAAATGAAAAAGTAAACATTTTGATACATTCTTAACGTTTCTTCTCAATTATTTCATCACAGTCCACTTGTCAATTTCTTTTTCGCACTCGTTCGCAACTAAGTCCAAACAAAACGGGATTAGTTCGCACTTCGCACCAGTTTGGACGAAAACTGACGAACAATTCGTGTTTTTGTGCAAATTCGGACGATTTTGCAGCTTTCCGCTCCTAGTGCACAGGCCTTACTCGTTATAACTATTTGTTGAAGGTGCTGAGGTTTCATTAACTAAGTGGCAGCCAACATCCCCAGTAGGACAAAAATTACGTGTTGAGTATGTCTTGATTGCCATAATAACAAGTAATTCTGCTATTTATTTATTCAATAACGGAGGTAAGAAAAAAAATGTCACTAAAATAATTTTTTTTTAGAAAAATTATTGTTAATTTCTGCCATGATCCACATTGCAATACTATGTGCCATTGTCAATTGACACTTATTGGCAAATCCATTAAAAATAATGTAAAATAAATATGTCTTAGTAATTATACTTTTATGGTATTAAATGCTCCAGTTTGGAAAATGCTTATATGTTTGACTTTCCTCAATATGGATGACTAATAAAACTCGGAAATTCTTTAAGTATGGCTAAGTTGATTAGTGATATAACTGGTTAAACGATCCATGGAATAAAATAAGAAATATATAGAGAGTACTATAATAGAACCGACGAGGAAGAATCTAAATAAAAGATAACTATTACGGTGCAGTTGGAATGCAGCGGCCATAGCCCTGCAGTATTTATGCTTGCTGGCCTTTCTTAATTACCTAGTGCTTCTTCAGGGAGCCACAGCCCATATTTCATAGCCTCGTCCCCCTCCCCAGGCTCTGGCATTTACTGCCATTAGGGAGGGTGCGAGGGGCGCCTTATATTCTCTTTCTGGGTTGGATTAACAATAATATTTAGGGTTCTTGTTTTGTCCTATATAAATTATTTTATTGTTGTAGAACTATTTATGAACTAAATATATACCATAAGTTGAATTTAAGATGAAATGGTTTTAGTGCGATTTTTATACAAAGATTGAAGAGCTTATCACAATTAAATTGATTTAAATAGTATTTTTAAAAATTTTTAAAGGAATTGAAATTAAAAAAAAAAAAAAAAAAATTACTGCTCCTTTCCAGATAAACGCCTATTCTATTTTAAGTCAGGAAACAGGTTTCGCCTCGATATACTCCTGTACAGTGAAAACGCACTTCATTGTATTTTAAAAGTTCTGGAACTTCCAATCCAAAAGAAAAGACTGATCTATAGCATTATTATAATCAGCATAATCCAGATAGGCCGGGCATACGGACTTGAGTTATGGTGCTCCACTTAACCATCAAATTCCTCTCGAATCATATCCTTACACTCCAAAATCCTTAATGTTCCTTACTTTGTCACAAATCAAGTCATCAATCAGGACCTCAATGTCCCATATGTTGCCGATTTGGTCAGAACCAGAAACTAATCCTTCCATGATAAACTTACCAACCACCCAAACCAACTCGTTTCTAACCTAGCTTCTCATTCATTACCTAATAATCCTCCTAGGCGTCTGAAACGAAGATAGATCTTTTCCTCTAGAAATATTTTTGAAGTTCTATCAATGGGTAGATCCTCCACATGTTTGTATCATGCTTACCTCATATCCTAGCAAAAGTGGTGGTAAAAGAACTTATTGGTACCGGAAGTGGCAGGAATTCGATAAATGTTATGGAGTTAAACTCAATCCTTCAAATTTTGCCGATCTGCGAAGAAGACTGACTGCAGTTAGACATAGCGTGAAGAAATCGAAAAAACAAAATACTTTTAAAAAATATCTCAGATCCAGTTTTTCTTTGTCCGAGGCTTATGTGTGTGACAGTAACACAATATTTTAACGATCATTTTGATTTGGTATGAATGCGCCGATATTCCGTTTTAGAGCGGAATCACTCAATTAAAATGTGAACCCGTGGATACATGACAAATGGATAGCTGCCCGATCTGTAACTCTAATGAAAAGGGAGATACCTTTCACTTCATGGGAACCTGTCCCAAGTATAATGAAATATTTTGGGTAGGGCCTACTCTCCAGAAAAATTATTCACTTTGTTAAAATGCTCCAATCGGAGAGCAGTAAGCAACTATATACCACGGGGTACAGCTCAGTTAGTTAGTATTTTAGGGATTAATGCCATCCCACAATATTTTACTATTGCCTTGTTGCTTTAAACATTAATACGGCATTGTTGTATTAAATTATTGACTTGTCAAAAGCATTAGTTTTAAAATATATAACTTTTTTTTGGTTTGTCACTTATAGGTTTTACTAACTCTAAGGACCCGAGTCCGAATCCGGCTGGGCAGACAATTTTTTTCTGTTACGTTCTGTAGCCCTCCTGGGGTCCACCCAGCCTCTTAAATTGGGTATCCTTAATTGGGTAAAAATCTGGCGGTCGAGCGTGATTCTGACCAAATCACCTCCTTGCACAACCGTTGGTAAACTAACAGTTGTAGCGGTACAGATTTAAATTTTTAATTTATAGGTTTTAGTTAAAATTGCCCACAAACTTTAACAGAAGGATTTCTTCCATCTTCTATGTGTTTTTTTATTGTTTAATGGATTAATTTTTTGAACATTTTTTAAATAAACAAATTTAAAAAACAACACTATGTGTTAATTACTTAACACACCCATATTTAATAATTGAAAATGTTTTCAATATACAATAAAATTGTAATTTACTGCAATAACACGGCATGGTTATTGATTTATACTAAAGTAGAAAAGACTTGATAAAATCTCAAAGTTTATTAAAAGAATCATAGGGAAATTAAATTTAATTATTATTATTATTATATGATCGAATTTCAGATAAAAGTTGTAAACTTAAAGTCTACTGTTATGAATTATGTATTTTCTATTTGATTGTTTATAAATAAGTTTTCCTTATTTAATTAACCCTTTTTATTGTACTTTTATCTTTATATGATATCTTGATACCGTCTTTACTGTTTTCTTGGTCGTGATTAATATTTAATTTATTATTAGTGAACATAAATAATAAAGTATTATTGTATTTATTGTAGTAGTAAATAGCTTTAGAGAGTGGATGAATAGTCTATAAAGCTATCAACTTGAACAGCTTGATGAATCTCTACAAAGTGGGGCGAAACGTCGGAAAATAAATAGCTTTTAACGATTTTTGTTCGGTTTTGACCACAATCCTGACCATCTTCCACATAATTTATAAATAATAGAGCTTTGGTGACACTTTATACATTTTTAGGTCTTGATTTTTTACCTCAAGACGATTTTTAAAAATAAAAATATTCCTCCGAAATATCATACCAGTAAACTAGGGAAAAGATCAAAGAACCAGTTATGAAACGAAAGTACTTGAAACTGAAATTTTCATTTTCAATATTATTTTGAATAATAATATTCCGAAATTTTCAAAGGAAGGTAGAAAAAAAAATACAATTGGGATACTAATGGATTAAAAGCATATTCAAGTAACTTTGAAGAAGGCAGCATGAGTGGCTTATTTATGTAATTGAGTTTTATTGAAGAAAAAAATAAGTATGTTCCATTTATAAACATGCAAACGCTTTCTCTTTTTTGAAACTTAAAAACCCAAAGCTTTGTTTATTATGATCAAACAAATTCTAATGTTCCTAACTCAATTTCTGTTTTGGATTAACAAACTGCCCGCATCCTAAATTGGAACGGCCTCCTTTAAATTGGATCCATGGTATAACGTCAAGTTCCAATAAATACGAAAAGTGGGTAATTATTGTTTATCGTTTATGGTTCGTTAAATAAATGGTAATTTTACTTAAATTATTACAGCTATTATGTGGTTTATTTATATATAAAGTCATTAGTTCTCAATCGTTCATATGAAAGATTCTGTACCTGCTTGCTGAAATGAAGATGTTAATAAAAATTAACTAATTAATTTATTTAAAAAAAAGAAGAAATAATTGTATTTTATAATAAATCTTTTAATAGAGCCATTCAGTTCTCTAGACAAATAACTTTGCTGAAACGAAAGAAACAAATCAGTTTATTATCAATTTACATAATGTTGATACTTTTTTCTCTCAACTTTTATTCTTTAAAATTCTCCAACGTTTCGGCCCTCAGACTATTCTCAAGGATACAACCTACAAAAAGTTTTTTTGTGTTTATATAACAATTACATTATTTCCTTCAACTACACACTGATTCTTTGGCCCTACCTTCATACTGATGTTTGCTTTTTAAAAATCTCAAAATTGCAGGCTAATTGCCCTTGTCACATCTTTAAAATAAATATTCATTAAAATAATGTAATCACTTCATAAAATTTTGTTTTTAAGTTAGATATGTAACTTTTTTTTTTTTTTATAAAAAAATTGATATCCTAGATTTCAAATATCTTTACAAAACACTTTCCCTCCTTCACTTATATTTACAACTTAAAAACAGAACCTACCTTCAACAGGTTAGGACTCTCTTATCACCTTATCATCTAACAATAACTTTTTTATCATTAATTTACATTTTCCATATAATTTTAATCATTCTGCTTATATTTAAAATCCATAATTGATATATTCTTATTTTATGTGTATTTTTTTAACATACACCCTTTCTATTTTATTTTTTCACATATTTATTCACCTATTCATACTTTTATTAGTGTATATTTATTTTATATATACATTTGTACAATTTAAGGATTTAAAAATTTATCTATTTATTAACATTTTTGTATATAATAATTACATATTTATTTTCCTCAAAATTTCTGGATAATGGTGGTTTAGTCCCTTAGAATCTGATTTGAAATTGACAGTATAATTTATATTTTCTGAGATGTAAATCGATTCTTATATTTTTCTCCTAAAAATATTATTTTCTTTATGAATGACCTTGACATTTTCAAAATCAAATTTATATTTATTTTGAACAACATGTTGAACCAATGCTGTTTTTTTTGGGTTTCGTTTCCATATTTTTTACTTCATTCCCATGTTGATACATCCTGTCTTTTATATATTGTTTGGTTTCACCAATATATATGGCTGGACAATTAATGCATGGGATTTTATATACTAATCCAGATTGGTATTTATTGTCTGCAATTTTGAGATTTTAAAAAAGCAATTACATCAATATTGAAGGTATGGCCAAAGAAATCAGTGTGTAGTTGAAGGAAATAATGTAATTGTTATATAAAAACAAAAAACATTTTGTAGGTTGTATCCTTGAGAATGGCCTGAGGGCCGAAACGTTGGAGAATTTTAAAGAATAAAAGTTAAGAGAAAAAAAAGGATCAAAATTGTCTAAATTGATAATGAACTAAACCACTCTCAAACAATCATATATAAAAAATAATTAACGAAACAAATCAGTTCAATAAATTCAGATTTCTCTTCAGCACGTCCAACTGGCATTATTAAACTATTGTCAATTCACTATACATTCAGAATATGTAATGGAATATTTTATTGCTTAATATTTTGAAAATAATCAAACCTCAAGTTGAACCTAAAATAATTAACTTAATCTAACATTTTTCATTTGTTAAAGAAATCAACTTGTCATTTAATTTAACCTCAACCTTATCAATTAAAAAAAAAAATCGGTTTGTAATTGAACTAACAAAATAATATAATAATTATTTAACTTAATCTTACCTTTATCAAATTAAAAAAAATCAACCTGTTATTTAATTTAACCTAAGCATTATCAAATATAGAAACAAAATCGAATTGTTAATGAAATGTTACTGATCTTATTGATAGATATTGCAGAATTATGGTTATTATAATATAATACATTTTTTCATGAAGTATTCATTTTACATGAAGTTCATAAAAGTAAAAATTTTTAAATTAATAGTAAATTGTGTTATCAACTTAACACTAATTTTTTATTTATAAATTTTAATTACATTTTTATATCGACTTACACCAAATAAATACTTATTCTGTCGTTTCATTTTGCCAATTCACATTCTATTATATATTAATTAATAACTGGACTTATTTTTCTTTGCATATTTTTTTTCAATTAGGTAAATTCAACAAATATATTGAAGTGATCAGGAATAAAATTAAATTAATTAACATCAAGTATATTTTACATTACGTCCTTCATTCAGGAAACTGCATCTGTTCTACACACAATTATAATTATTCTTCATTAATTTAAAATAATAAATATGGAAAATAACAAATTAATTTTTTTTTCGAATGCTATTACTTAAAATTAGAACTGAGATTCATTAGCCTTTTAAAATTTATGCTTCAGAATGTTACTTTAATTATTTTGATATTTTCTATCTACCAGAAAATTAATTTCAAAACTGGAAGAATTCAGGGTCAATGCCCAACTAAAACAGTTACTTCGGAGGATGTGTCTGGCGTTTCCTCTGGTGCATAAAGTGCTCTTAGACAAACATCGTAAAGTCGACATAAACTGACACATGCTCCTCATGTCGGAGGTCTCATCTGGGAGGTCGCTCGTCAATGTTTTCTACTTGAACTAGAAATAATATGGTGTCAAGTATAATAATAGTATGGGCTTGAAATAAAAACTCTTCCCAGTCTACACTTCTAACTACTTCAGGAAAATTTTTCAAAGGATATAATTTCTATATAACAAAATAATAATCTAGCAGTCAGAAAGCAGTTAGCTCTAAGTAAAATGTGTTCATTGCAGTTGAACACTGCTGAAAAAATATCTAATTTATATTTGCAGAAATTGTTTTAAATGCCTTCTAAATTTTAGGTTTTTGTACTTGAGGAACCTCAAAACACGTATTTCCGTCGAAAACTTGAATTAGAAATTTTTTGCGAGTGCCATTCTTTTCCTTGCTAAACATATATACCATATATAGGTAAGTTAAAGTAAAAATTGAATGATAATAATAAGTAGGGGCTTCGACAATTTACAATGCTCCGCAAGACGCTTAAAACAATAGGTTATTAATAAAAAAAACAGGTTATTGTTATAACATAGGCGCATCTGACAGGTCTCACTTATATTAGAAATTGTTGTAAAATATCCTAAACTAATTATGAAGGTTATTTCGTTTTATGAGATAAAAAATTAAATAGAAAAAAATTAAAAATTTAAACTTTTACTTATGACAAAGATATTGTATAAAACTTAATTATTATGTTTTGACATATTTTGGTTTGTCTTGATCGAATTTCAATTCACATATTTTATTTCTACTTAAAATAAGTAATTCATTCATAATTTTACTTAATAT
>NW_027109080.1:448911-451689 GCF_000696795.3 Halyomorpha halys
TTTTTTTTTTTTTAGCTTTTATGCATGGACATTTATTTAACTCGACTTTGATAGCATTATATGCCTGAACCCGAAGCCACATAGCAAAAAGTGATAAAACAACCCGCTTGGGGGCAGTTAGGGCAGGATAAACCCATCGGTTGCCAACAGCACTCTCAACATCTATTTCCCAGCGGCTGTTGGTTTAGGGCCAGATGGAAAAACAATTAGAAAAACCTGTTTTCTCAACGAGGCAGTGAAATATGATAACCTGTGAAAAAGCTGCTGTCACTAGACTGGTACAACTGTAACAGAGGAGGCCATGAGGACTTGATGGCCTGTGATTTCTTCCCCCTCCCCAACCCTCCCTGGACCTGATCAATCTCTATTTTGTTTCTCGTTCACCTGTTCTTTAATTTATCTTGACAGATTGTTCTTCATCTGTGGAAAATTAGGTTCTATTTGTCAAAATGTACTTTTTCCGGGAGTTCCCTTCTGTTTTTTTCTCATTTATTGTCTAAATTACTGAAGTTATCACAAACCTAAAATCAACAAACTTATTTTATCAAAAATTCTGTGCTACTATGAAAAACAACTCTGCTTAGTGGGGCTATTAATTAATCCATGCTGCCAACTACAAATTGCCCTTAAAGATTATAGGATTTCAACATTAAGTTATAGTTATCATTTCGACGGTAGAATATGGATACTTATGATAGTTCCTTCAATTGTGGGTCGTTTGTAGCCGGGGAATTGAGGCGTTGCCTTAACAACCACGTAACTGTAGCGGCACTGTTACAAATCCGGTCTGAGAGTGTAACTTTTATTTCGTGATAGTCTCACGTAATGAGTAAGGAAGAGACATATCTTGGAATTGAAATAAGAAGAAACTTTGAAGCTGCCCTTCACCTGAAATACTTAAGAGATAGGGTAAACCTGTCAATAAACTAATTACGCAGAATAGGGGTAGTTATATTTACATACCTACACACATTACACAAACATACTATTTACAAAGGCGTGTAAATTTTATTTATTTTTAAATCTTAGGTATGCAAGAAGAAGATGTAGACGCGGTCTGAGACCAGGAGAGCTAGACCAGACTGGCCTACTGGAGTGGTCCTACCGGACGGACGTGGGTGGATAATATACAACCCCATCAGTAAGGCGTTCAGGAAAAAAGGTCCAGTGCTATGAGGAACCATTCAGGATGACTGTAATCAGAGACCACAAATCATCACCATTGAATGCTTGACAGAAGCAAGGAGGTGGAGGACGGTTCACACCGACCAATTAAAACTCCCTGCAAAGGCGAGGCAGAGCACTGTCCCCTAGATCCATGCCGAGGGAGAGCCTTTCGGGCAGCCTGAAGTTATATAAATCGTCTTCTCTTACTCCCGTTGTTATATTCCCCGGCTTGCGACTCCAGGGCCAATATGTCACCTCAGCCTTCGGCGGAAACAGCTACTACCTTATAATGCCATGTGGAAAAAGAAGGTCTAAGATGCATGTGTATATATTTAGATTTAGGTTCTAGAAAGATTATAGTCTTGTCAATAGTATTGTATTGTGTATAGCATAATATTATATTATTGTATAGTCTATAGTATTAGGAGGTAGGGATGGGATATCGAAAGAAAAATATCGACATTGATATCGATATCGATATTGGATAGCAATATCGGTATCGATATTATATCGGAACTAAAATATCGATATTTTAAAATATCTTTTAAATTTAAATTTAATTTAACGAAAATTTAACGAATTAAAGTAATGATAATTATAAAATGATAACATATTTTATGTCATACCTCATCAAAATACAAAAGAAACTCTTAATAACTATGAAACAATGCAACACCACGACAACCATAACAAATATAAACTAAAATATAATTGTTTTATTGTAAAAAATTTAAAAATAGAATATCGATATTTTATTTTGATAAGTATATATTTATTTCGATATTTCCTACTGTTGTAATCGACAGGGAATATGAGCATCAATATTCCAATATTTTTTAATTAAAATATCGATATTTTGTTTAATAAGACTGGAAAATTGTATAGAATCATTAAAAATGGAATATCGATATTTTATTTTGATAAATACATATTTATTTCGATGTTTTGTATTATTGTCATATCGATATGGTTTATAAGAACAATATTCCGATATTATTTTATCGTAATATCATTTAAAATGACTTGAAAATTACCAATATAGAGATTTTAAAATAGGAATATCGATATATTATTGTGATATTACAGATTTATTTCGATATTTTACACTATTTTGATATCGATATGGAATATTAGCAACAATATTCCAATATTAATTTATGGAAATATCGATATTTATTTTTTTTAAAGACTAGAAAATTTTATTGAATAATTAAAAATGGAATATCAATATTTTATTATGATAAATATATATTTATTTCAATATTTTGTATTATTGTAATATCGATATGGTTTATAAGAACAATATTCCGATATAAATTTATCGAAATATCGATATATTGTTTAAAATGACTTGAAAATTGTATAGAGATTTTTTTTTTGAAAAAAAATATCGATAGGAAATCATGTAGCTCATCAGCTGATATATTCCTCCGACAACTGATAGCTCATCAGCTGATTCGATCCTCCGACAGCTGATTTCTCATACAGCTGATGGATCATCAGCTGATATCTCATACAGCTGATTGCTTATCAGGTGATATATTCCTCCGAGAAATGATATCTCATCAGCTGATTAGGTCCTCCGACAGCTGATTTCTCATAAAGCTGATG
>NW_027109080.1:451739-455470 GCF_000696795.3 Halyomorpha halys
AGCTGATGGATCATCAGCTGATATCTCATACAGCTGATTACTTATCAGGTGATATATTCCTCCGAGAACTGATATCTCATCAGGTGATTCGGTCCTCCGACAGCTGATATCTCATACAGCTGATATCTCATCAGCTGATATATTCCTCCGACAACTGTATCACATCAGTTGATTCGGTCCTCCAACAGCTGATGGCTCATCAGCTGATTTCCCCTACAGCTGATAGCTTATCATATAGATATAGATTTCTCATCTTGATTCAATATCGATAATAATAACAATGTAGAATATCGAAATGAACATGAATTTATCAATTCAAAATATATGAAAACTATTTAAACTTTTTATGAGATTTTCTTAATATTTTTTAATGAAATATCGATATTTATTTTTTTTAAAGACTAGAAAATTTTATTGAATAATTAAAAATGGAATATCAATATTTGATTATGATAAATATATATTTATTTCAATATTTTGTATTATTGTAATATCGATATGGTTTATAAGAACAATATTACGATATTATTTTATCGAAATATCAATATATTGTTTAAAATGACTTAAATAAAATATAGAAATTTTAAAATTGGAATATCGATATTTTATTTTAATATTACATATTTATTTCAATATTTTCTATTTTGGTAATATCGATATGGTATATAATTACAATAATACGATATCATTTTATTTGAAATATCGATATAGTGTTAAAAATGATTAAAATAACATATAGAAATATTAAAATAGGAATATCGGTATTTTATTTTTATATTACATATTTATTTCGATATTTTACACTATTGTAATAGCGATATGGTATATAAGAACAATAATACGATATTATTTTATCAAAATATCGATATTTTGTTTATAATGACTAAAATAACATATACAGATTTTAAAATAGGAATATTGATATTTTGTTTTTTATATTACATATTTTTTGTTTATATTTTACATTGTCGTAATATCGATACGGATGTTAGCAACATTATTCCGATATTATTTTATCGAAATATCGATATATTGCTTAAAATAACTAAAAAAACATTTAGAAATATTGAAATAGGAAAAAAAAAATGTAATTAACAATATAAAATATTGATTTATATTGATAATTACATTTTTTTCTCGATATTTTCTATTGTTGTAATATCGATATGGAATATAAGCGTAATATATATTACGATATTAATTGATCGATATTAATATTTCGTTGAAAAAATATCAAAATACCGTTTCTAATCTTTGATATCGATATTAATAACAACGTAAATATCGAAAGGAACATGAAATTATCAAAATAAAATATCCGTATATCTTTTTTTATCTTTTTATGAAAGATATATTATCAAAGAAGAAACATAATTCTATAAAAATAAGATTGAAATATCGATATCGGTATTATCAACAATGTGAAAAACCGAAATGAATAATAAATTTTCAGAATGAAATATCGAAATACCTTCTTTTAGCTTCTCATAATTTTTTTTTTATAAAATATCTATATTTCTATTAAATAAAATATCGAAATATGGTTTCTAATCTTCTGTATCGATATTAGTAACAATATCGAATATTGAAAGGAATATGATTTTTTCAATTAAAAATATCGAAAAAGTATATTTGATTTCTCATCATCATATCATGATATATATATGATTTCTCATACAGCTGATAGCTCATACAGCGATAGCTCATACAGCTGATAGCTCATCAGCTGATAGCTCATACAGCTGATAGCTCATAAGCTGATTCGGTCCTCCTACAATTGATTTCTCATACAGCTGATAGCTCATACAGCTGATATCTCATCAGCTGATTCGGTCCTACGACAGCTGATATGTCTACAGCTGATAGCTCATCAGCTGAGTCGTTCCTCCGACTGCTGATTTCTCATACAGCTGATGGCTCATGTCAGCTGTAAAAAGAACCGAATCAGCTGATGAGAAATCAGCTGTAGGCGGACCGAATCAGCTGATGAGCTATCAGCTGTATGAGAACTCAGCTGATGAGCTATCAGCTGTATGAGATATCAGCTGATGAGCTATCAGCTGTAAAGAGAACTCAAAAAATATCGATAGGAAATCATGTAGCTCATCAGCTGATATATTCCTCCGACAACTGATAGCTCATCAGCTGATTCGATCCTCCGACAGCTGATTTCTCATACAGCTGATGGATCATCAGCTAATATCTCATACAGCTGATTGCTCATGGCTGATTCGGTTCTATTTACAGCTGATTTCTCATTCAGCTGATGGCTCATCAGCAGATTCCCTACACAGCTGATAGCTCATCAGCTGATTCCGTCCTCCGACAGCTGATTTCTCATACATCTGATAGCTCATCAGCTGATTCGGTCATCCGCTGATTTCTCATACATCTGATAGCTCATCAGCTGATTCGGTTCTTTTTACAGCTGATATCTCATCAGCTGATTCGGTCCTCCAACAGCTAATTTCTCATACATGTGATGGCTCATCTCCTGATATATTCCTCCGACAACTGATAGCTCATCAGCTGATTGGGTCCTCCGACAGCTTATGGATCATCAGCTGATATGATGACGATATGATGATCAGTCATCAGCTGTATGAGAAATGAGCTGTAAGAGGACAAAATCAGCTGATGTGATATCAGTTGTCGAAGGAATATATCTGCTGATTAGCTGTCAGCTGTATAAGATACCAACTGATAAACTATCAGCTGTCGGAGGACCGAATCAGCTGATGAGCTATCAGATGTATGAGAAATCAGAAATGATGTATGAGAAATTATTTCTGTATGAGAAATGATCCTCTGTCGGAGAACAGAATGAGCTGATAAGCTATCAGCTGTAGAGATATCGGCTGATGATCAATCAGCTGTAGACCTAGCAGCTGTCGGAGGACCTAATCAGCTGATGAGATATCAGTTCTCGGAGAAATATATCACCTGATAAACAATCAGCTGTATGAGATATCAGCTGATGGCTCATCAGCTGTATGAGATATCAGCTGGTGAGATATCAATTTTCGTAGGAATATATCAGCTGATGAGCTATCAGCTGTTTGAGATAGCAGCTGATGAGCTATTAGCTGTATGAGATAGCAGCTGATGAGCTATCAGCTGTATGAGATAGCAGCTGATGAGCTATCAGCTGTATGAGAAAGCAGCTGATGAGCCATCAGCTGAATGAGAAATCAGCTGTAAACAGAACCGAATCAGCCATGAGCAATCAGCTGTATGAGAAATCACCTGTCGGAGGACCTAATCAGCTGATTAACTATCAGCTGTATGAGATACCAGCTGATGAACTATCAGCTGTCGGAGGACCGAACCAGCTGATGAGCTATCAGCTATTTACTGTATGAGATATCAGCATCTCTGACAGCACATAAGCTGATAGCTCATCTACTGATTTCTCATACATCTGATCGCTCATCAGCTGATTCGGTCTTTCGACAGCTGATCATCAGCTGATATATTCCTCCGACTACTGATATCACTTCAGCTGATTCGGTCCTCAAACAGTTAATTTCTCATACAGCTGATGGCTCATCTCCTGATATATTCCTCAGACAACTGATAGCTCATTAGCTGGTTCGGTCCTCCGACAGCTGATTTCTCATACATCTGATAGCTCATCAGCTGATTCGGTCCTCCGACAGCTTATGGATCATCAGCTGATATATTTCTCCAACTACTGATATCACTTCAGCTGATTCGGTCCTCAAACAGTT
>NW_027109080.1:455790-456597 GCF_000696795.3 Halyomorpha halys
CTGATAGCTTATCAGCTGATTCGGTCATCCTACAGCTGATTTCTCATACAGCTGATAGCTCATCAGCTGATTCGGTCATCCTACAGCTGATTTCTCATACAGCTGATAGCTCATCAGCTGATTCGGTCATCCTACAGCTGATTTCATATACAGCTGATAGCTCATCAGCTGATTTCTCATACAGCTAATAGCTCATCAGCTGATTCGGTCCTTCTACAGCTGATAGCTCATCAGCTGATTTCTCATACATCTGATAGCTCATCAGCTGATTTCTCATACATCTGATAGCTCATCAGCTGATTCGGTCATCCCACAGCTGATTTCTCATACAGCTGATAGCTCATCTTCTGATATGTTCCTCAGACTACTGATAGCTCATAAGCTGATTCGGTCCTCCGACAGCTGATTTCTCATACAGCTGATGGCTCATCTCCTGATATATTCCTCAGACAACTGATAGCTCATCAGCTGATTTCTCATACAGCTAATAGTTCATCAGCTGCTATCTCATCAGCTGATTTGGTCCTCCTACAGCTGATTTCTCATACAGCTGATTTCTCATGCAGCTGATAGTTCATCAGCTGATTCCTCATACAGCTGATAGCTCATCAGCTGATTCCGTCCTCCGACAGCTGATTTCTAATACAGGTGATAGCTCATCTGCTGATACGGGACTACTGTCCCATATTCATGTACTTAAACCTCATAATTTCATATAGGAAATCATGTCACACTTTAAATGTTTTCTCTTTCCTAACAAAACTTGTTAAAAGTTTAATTTTCTTCATAAAACAATTATATTTTAGT
>NW_027109080.1:463959-464527 GCF_000696795.3 Halyomorpha halys
AAGGACCGAATCTGCTGATAAGCTATCAGATGTATGAGAAATCAGCTGTAGGCGGACCGAATCAGGTGATGAGCTATCAGCTGAGGAGCAATCAGCTGTATGAGAAATCAGCTGTAGGCGGACCGAAGCAGCTTATGAGCTATCAGTTGTCTGAGGAATATATCAGGAGATGAGCCATCAGCTGTATGAGAAATCAACTGTTTGAGGACCGAATCAGCTGATGAGCTATCAGATGTATGAGAAATCAGCTGATGAGCTATCAGATGTATGAGAAATCAGCTGATAAGCTATCAGGTGTATGAGAAATCAGCTGATGAGGTATAAGATGTATGAGAAATCAGCTGTCGTCAGACCGATTCAGCTAATGAGCTATCAGATGTATGAGAAATCAGCTGAAGTGATATCAGTAGTCGGAGGAATATATCAGCTGATGATCCATAAGCTGTCGGAGGACCCAATCAGCTGATGAGCTATCAGTTGCCGGAGGAATATATCAGCTGATGAGCTATCAGATGTATGAGAAATCAGCGGATGACCGAATCAGCTGATGAGCTATCAGATGTATGTG
>NW_027109081.1:0-4325 GCF_000696795.3 Halyomorpha halys
GGGGTGACTGCTCTAGGAGGTAAGGAGAGTGGGATTGGTGCCTGTTAGCTATTGGATTGGAAATTATGACGGCAACGACAATAAACCATTTGAAGTTATACGGTTTTAATTTAATTTGATTTAGTCTGTAGAAGCGAAAGGTATTTGAAATTAACGAATTAATTGACTAAGGTATTAAAGAAAAAAATTAATTGTGGCAGCCTTGAGACTGGCCGACAGAAGTGAAACTTTTAGAAATGAAATAATGTACTTAAGTTTTACTAATAATGATTATGTGTTCCCTCTTATAGCTTAAGGCAGAAAATATTTAGTTCCATAATAATAATTAAAATTGAACAGGTATTTGCTAAGTCAATTCTAGCAGTAATTTTTGTTAAATTGTAAAAGGAGAGATTCAGTTCACAGACCACCCAATAACGTTGCATAGGTTAAACAACTCTGTAAGTTCCTTCTCTCCTGTTACAATACAAAACTTTTCTGCAAGAAATGACCAGCGTTGCATCCTTCTCCCACCACTTTCGTTTCGTATCTTCTCGCGTACAAAATCAATTTACTTCCATATAATTTTTTTTCAGTTGTAGAACGTTGGTAAATAAGTGTCTCTACAAAATAAAAATTTTCCTAAAATGAAAGATAAAACCCTAATTGAAGTCGAGTATACACTTTTAATCTTTTTTTATTATTTTATTTACATAATTCCTATTCCTTTATGCTAGTCAGTTTTTATTTATTCTATAACAGGCATTGGAGTGATATAGTGCATTTAAAAATATTAAAAACTATTTTAATTAAAATTAGAATTTTTAATTGACTTATAAATTTGTATTTAATCTATTATACAAGATTTGGCTCGGATTAAAGACTTTTTAATTGGATAATTTGAAGAAAAAAAAATGGGATATATAAGATTTGGATTGTGGACTGCGAGTATGGTTTACTAAGAAATACCAATAAAATAAATAATAAAAAGTAACTGAAATTCTCGAGAGTTTTCGTTTCAAAATTGTTATTGATTTTTATTTATTCTTTTATTTTTTTTACAGCTAGGGTCAAATCAGCATAAAAAAAACTTTCATGGACCAATATAATTGCTTCAGTGATGGCTGTCGCTACGGATGGATGACATAAGTAAATGAGTCATAATATTAAATAAAACCTGAAACATTGTTTTCCGTATTAACTTATACAAGCTTTGTGGCCATATACAGACGTCGTCAGGAAATGTATTAAATGCTAATAACATTATAACCATGCAGAGAAAGGACCTTGGACGATGTCCCAGTGCAAGCTTTTCCTCTATGCCCGAAACAGAATAAAGGCAGTTTCTGATCGCTACTAATGTGAAGGCTGAAGGTTCAATGACACCTTTGGCCACATTAGTCATCATGCTAGGGCTAGCATAAAGCTGTAAAATGTTCCACTGTTTCCGCTTGTTTTAATTGCCATGTTCTTCTCAGTCCAAAGAATAATGAACTCTCACTTCTTCGTATTTTAGAGCTGTAGACAATTTACTAATTTAAAAATTAGTACATTTACAATTGATGCATTTATATATACTTAATAAGGCAATGGGCAATATTCAGTCAGTGAGGTGTCCATAGTATTCAACTTAGATCATACATAACTAATATTTAGGGCTGCAGTCTTGAAAAAAAAATTGTTTTCAAGTATTTATTTATTACCAACGTTTTCACCCATCACTTAAGTCTTCATCAGCGCTGTAGTGACAGGTGGAGATGTAAACAAAGTGTGTAAAAAAACATGGATCATTGTTTTTATGTCGGCAATATAAATAGTTAAAACTATTTTTTCTTCTTGACCGCTGTCCTGAATCTCCTGCAAATCCACGTAGGGCAATCATCTAAATATAATTAAAAACAAAAAAATTAAATTTCTAACAACTTTACTTTGGAAGTACTCTTACCCGACCAACAGTTGTGGAAAGAGACGATTTGGTCATAATTACGTTCGGTCGCCAGATATTTACCCAATTAATGGGACCCACTTTATGAGGCTGGGTGGACCACGAAGGGCTGACTTATGAATACAGTGAACCAAAATAATAATCTCCTGCATCCGGATTCGAACACGGGTCCCTCCCACCCCCATCTAAATAAATATGAACTAAAATTCCCTTGTCTGCTATTAATTGCTTACTTCAATTACTTTAAAATACTTATACAAAATTTATCGTGTCTGATGATACGTTTAATTTCCAAAGGGAGCAATTATTAACATGTTAAGGTATACTTAAGAATTAAAAATCCAAATTTTACTCCTTGATTTCAAAATCATTCATATTTTACATTAGTAAGTATAAAAAAATAAATTAATAGTTCTATAAGGAATTGCGCCATCCCACAAAATTTTGATTTTCAGATCTCTTTTGTTTTATTTTTAAAATACATATATCAGCATTTGAAAGCTGCTCTCCTCTTCTCAGAATATCAGACCATAAAACGTTAGAGCTAATGTTTTAGTCTTTTTGGACTAAAAGTTTTTAAAAAAACTTAACATTTTAGAAATAAAATAATATGAAGACAGAACTAAAACCTTGATATCTGTTTAATTATGAATATAAATATTATATACAATGTCTGGTAATAAAAACAATTGTTTAATCATCTAATCCTTTAGCTCGGTATCCGTCAAATTGACGTACAAAGTTTCTATTGCCAATCAAGTCTCTGATTGTTTAATATTATACTCGTGAACATCTCAGGAAATTATTATAACACACTTTGACGTATTTGTTGCAAAACGTGAGGTAAAAAGTTGGAACTGTAGGTGAAAGCTACTCACTATATCTATAGTGCGAAAATCTATAGTCAAAATCGTGTTTTTTTTTTTTTTCAATGACCAAAATTGGAATTATCTCCTTATTGCTGCAGATCCCTCAATTGTTATGGCTATTGAGTTTTTATTAATATAATATATTTAACCTTATACTATATGTATTAGTTCTTCTATTTAATCGTATTCATAGTCAGTTGAGTATTTTAAGCAATTAAAATACTCAACTGACTATGAAATTATAATTGATTCTCATAATCTAATTTAATTTCCATCTATGAAAAAACATGTAAAACGTAAAAAAAAAAGTTTTTACGGCGCAATGTCATATCTAAAATCAATTTATTTTAATGTCCTTGAATGTTACCTTCATCTCTCATTGTAACATTCACATCTCATTCATTTCTCACATCACTCTGGACATCATATTTTATTTAGTTCGTTAATTTAACACTGAAGAATTCACTGCTCTTCTCAACAGGAAAATGCCATGTAAGTTTTTAATAGTAACTAGCAGTTAATATACTTATAAGAATTTTCACATTAAGCTTAAACGGTTTTCATTCGTAAATTGGGCCGCAGAAATGGAGTGTAAAACTGCAAAATTTTTAATTCGTTTTTTTAGCAAAAACATCAAAAAAACTAATGCTCCTTTTTAGCATAACAGACAATGTGTGTAAGGTGGAGTTTCGTGTCAGTAGTATCACATTCAAAAATATTTGTAAATACTTTTCTAATTGTTATTGGTTAAGTTTTCAAAACTTTCTTTTTGTATTTGTAGCTAGAGGTGATTAGAAGAAGTGGAAGTGCTCCGTGCCGTGTCCTTCACTGCCTGGCATGGCCTGCCTCTAATGAGTAGCCAACCTTGAAAGTCCTTCGGGTTCTTTCTGTTCCTGAGAGTTACAAAGGAGAATGAAGTTGGATGACTAGGGACCCTTGTCTACGCTAGCATCTCGCGCCCTCGTTTCTCCGTTACCGCTCCGCCCGCCCCTGAGTTGTGTTGTGCAACTTCTCTTCATAGGACACTGCACAGGAGAAAGTGACTCTACTCGTGTATTAAGACGATTTGTACCCTGCACGTGTTTGCTTCAGAAAACAGATACATCTTTTGTCCTAGATCCTTAAGTCTACGATACTTTGCTGTTTCACACAAAACGTAGTTCAAATAAAGTCAGTGTCTTGTTCAGATTCTTAATTTCCTTTCTTTTGTTTTTACTTTCATTTTACTTTATCGAGCGCCTAAAGTTGAGGACGTTTGGTGATAAATCGAAATTTGTATTCATTTAGGTCTCTCAAGTAAAATGTAAATGGTCCTTGAGTTAATAAAAAACTCGGTTGCTATCTTAAGTTCAAAATTGAGTCAATCCATAACTAGTGGTCCAAAATAAATTAAGATGGTTGCTTGACCATTTTTATTTTTATATTTTCTAAATAAAGAAGATGGCCTCGTGACCTTATATTGTAAACTGTTTTTAGAGTTCTACTACTGGGTAGTTTCTCTACATCCTGTATCATATCATTATGTCATTATG